>NC_056748.1:889713004-890013004 GCF_019279795.1 Protopterus annectens
CAAGGTGTGGGGTTTGAGACTGACAAGGGTATTTTATTTTGCTGCTGAGCAATACAAGGGCCTTGTCATACAGAGTGACAAAGGCACTTTTAAGCAGTTGTAAGTGAGTTGGCGCGGGTTTGCATGACGCTAAGCGATGCTTAGCTTAGCTTATTGTATTTTAGCAATACTAAGCTAAGCTTATCTTAGCTTACTTTATGTTAGCAATAGTAAGCTAAGCTTGGCGGAGCTTATCATATCTTAGCAATGCTAAGCTAGGCGCACACATGCGCACACTGGTGCAAACCCGCTGACTACTGTTTACAAGTGCTCACTCCCGCTAACCCCCATGCTCATGTCTTTGACAGAAAAGTAAATGGGGAGATAGGAATGTGGTGATAAAGGGTGCTCAAACAGGGGAAGACAGTAGGGAAACTAGCTTGGGATGTACACAATGGGTGTGGAGAAGGTCCATAGCTGCCTATTTCTTTACCAGCAACAGCTGTGCATATGCAATACATTAGGTGGGATATTTGAAACCTTCCACCCCTGAGAGAGTGGTGAGGACATCTAAGTATGTTGTACTACCAATTATGAATATCAGGCACATGCACTGTTTGTAAACTGCTATACTGTCATTAGTACGTTACTCACATCTGAACAGTTTGTGGTTTGTTTTGGCATTAGCACAGTCTGCTCAGGATGACTGGACATATTTCTGTCCTGTGTATGCCTACCTACACCCTTGGTTGTGCCTGACTACACGGGTATATAGTACCTTTGGGTAGGGGAGCAGAACTGCAGTGTGTATCATTTATTATCGTGTGATGTTTATCTTACTGTACATGCAGAGTTGCTGTGTACCTGTAAGTCTATGAAGGCTTGTAGTCTGTCTGAGTAGCTCCCACTTGTGGACATATCCAGATGGTAGACAGAGGTCAGCCTAGTATTCTTTGACTGTGCACCACAGCAGTCTTTTCAGCACCTGAACAATGGCATTCTCACAGGTGGTTGCTAGCAGTACATGGCTACATCCTTTGCTATTTCTGTGTTGTACTTCTACATAAGGGCATGCTTGTGGGATTCATTCTACAGCTATTTGCAGAGTGTGTAACAGCAGACAAGCTGATGTGCCTGTGTGTTTCTGACTCTTCCAGGCCTCAGATACTCTCACGTATATATTTGTACAGCCTCAGGGAAAGGTAGATATAACTGGGATACACCTGTCATATAGTTCAGACATTTTGCAGTTCAGACTTTGGGTGATTCAGAGCATTTCTATTACTACACCTTTTCTGACGTCTACTCTCACTTATTGACATTTGTTATTAAGTGAGATTCAACACCTTTCTGCCTACTGTTAGTACATTTCACAGGGAGTCAGAGGGGCACAGCTAACATTTGTTTACAAATCAGGGTCATCACTGTAGAGCAGTCACTGTTAGGAGGTCTGGCCTGTGACCTATGCAAATATGCCAGTGTTTATCCTGCCCTGATACTGTGTGGGGTGTGTAAGCTGCTACTTTAACCTTATTCCCTACTAGCATGGCTGATTCTCTTTTCACAGTCATGTCATGCAATTCAACAACACCTGTTGGAGGCCCACAGAACAAGATTTGTGTTATGCCATTCCTATTTTCCCTTTACATTCACTCATGGTAATGCATGATAAATTGCTTTCAGCACTAAGTTATTGTATATCTGTTGTGGTGTAGTGGTACTTCATGCAGACTGGTGATTCCAAGGTCCCGTGTTCGCGACTGACATGGTTTTTTACTTTGCTGCTGAGCAGTGCAAGGACCTTGTCATACAGAGTGACTAAGGCACTTTTAAGCAGTTGTAAGCGGGTTTGCACGGGTTTGCGTGACGCTTAGCAATGCTTAGCTAAGCGCACACAAGCTCACACTCGCGCACCCCCGCTAACTACTGCTTAAAAGTGCTTACTCCCGCTAACCCCTGCGCTAATTTCTTTTAAAGAAAAGAAAATGGGGAGATAGGAAAGTGGTGAAAAAGGGGGCACAGAGAGGGACAGACAGTAGGAAAACAAGCTTGGGATGCGCAGGAAGGGTGTAGGGAAGGCCCATAGCTGCCCATTTCTTTAACAGCAACAGCTGTGCATATGTTGAAAATTTGGAGTGAGATTTGAGACCTTCCACCCCTGAGAGAGGGGTGAGGACAACATCGTTTGTTGCACTGCCAATTAGAATTATCGGTGTACATGTCCTATGGACATGTGTGCAAAATAGGAAGCTATGTATGGGGCATAATTTTTTTCCGGGTACAGATTGCCCTTTTTTTTTTTTTTTTCAGGTGAGAGTGGTAAGTGAGGTAGGGGAAGTAGGTATATTTGGGGAGGTAGGTTGGGGAGATAAACAGACAAGACAAACAAGACGCATACAGGGGCGGAATTTGACACATGGGATGGGTGAACACAACTGTCGGGGAAGGTTGTTTGGAAATCGCAAGCCCATGAGCCCACAGATGGTAAGAGTGGAACTGAGATCCCCACCCATGGGCAGTCACCACTGCACCTTCACAGCCCTGGGGGTGGCTGTGCTGGGGGCTGAGTAGGATGGGCAGGCTCACCCATGAGACGCGCCACTCTCGCCTCAAGCTGGCGTAGGGGATCAGCGACTGAACGCTGGATCTCCCTACTCAGCACAACCCGGACCCTTCAAAGGGTGATGGGTGGCCCTTCTCTGCCCACACTTGCACGGGGGGACGAACCCCATCCCCTGCAGTGCTTCCAGCTGAAGGTGGCACAGGACCAACGGAGGAGGGGAGGGGAGTCCGGGCTGGGCACCAGAGCCACTGGTGCCAGGTGCACTCGCCAACTGAGGAGGGACAGGTGGGTCCGCTGGGACCGGCCTTCCCATATGTTCTGTGATTAGGTGTGTTTCATTACAACATAAACAACAGCATTCCAGATTAGTTGTAACAGCATGCAGTAATATTCCCATTAACCCAACACACCACAGTTCCAACAGCTGAACAGCAAACATAACACATGTATATATTGAACAACAGTGGTTATTCCAAACGCATGCAGGGATGATTGGTAGCAACAGACCACCATGAATGTGGTGTTTGAACAGGGCACATGCATCAACATGAGTGCAAATATTTATAGAACAATTGGACATATATCCCAACAAATATTTAAGATTACACATAACCAGTAATGTGTGGAATTGCATGGTTTATGTGCAAACAGTAGGGTGTAGAAAAAACCTCTGTTACCATCTTATAAACACTTTTACTCTACACTACATTCCTAGTGACTGCAGGTGTATATTCCCTGCATGTATTATTACACTTGCCACCATGCATTAGGTTGTGTAGTGGGTTTGGCTAGTTCAATCTATACTTGACCTATATCTCACTTACTAACTGTCCAGGATGCAGATGTTACTGCTACATATTTCATGGTTGCATTTATATTTCTTTATCTACATATATGGATGTTTTCACATATCATTTTCACTTCTAATTGTACAGAACCCTGCATTTATTGAAGCACACTTTCATTTCTGGGGAACATATTAGCATGCTACTCGTGTGCTAGATTTACTTATGCATGCCAGCCAGTAACTGACTGTTGAGGAGTGTATATTTACTTCACAGCTGCTAGCTCTTCCATCACCCATTTTAGATGGGACTGCAGAACTCTGGGTTGCCAGCACTTTCTAACACATTACTATTTGTATAATGCAAGGGTACAACATTTCATACTAAGTGAAACAGACACACTCTGGGTTTTAGACCATTATTAATGACGTTACACACTTTTCCACAGGCTCACTCCTTTATTTGTTTTAACGGTATATATGGCAGACATGTACACGACATATTATACCTTTATTAATAGGTTATCACACTCTTTTTTCAGGCTCACTCACATATTCTTTTATATGATAGTGCCTGCAGAGATATTATTCCAGACATTTGTTACCTTTCTTAATGGGTTACTACACTCTTTTTCTGACTCTCTAACGTTTGTATCTGACAGTACATTCAGAGGACTTATTCAGTCCATTTTATGGCTTTATTATTGGACTACAACACTTTCTTTCATGCTCTCTCCCATATTTTATATAACAATACATGCAGAATAATCACTAACCTGCCTGGCGGTGCAGCCTTAGCAGCCTTTCAGAATAGGCTTGCTGATTCGTAACACGGTCACCTGCAGTTGTAAAGTAAATGAAGGGATATTGAGACATTCCTATCCATTATACATACTCCATTTTAAATTCTTACATACTGCATTCCATGGCTACATACTCAGTACTGGGGCATCCCGCATCCCACGGGCCTCCTGTATCCACTGGTTCAGGCGGTCCTCCTTTCGTCTCTTAAGGTCTGCATGGTGGTGACGGACCTGCTCACCAGTCCGAGGAATGCCTGTATCACTGGTGAGGTCACGAGCTAACCAGTTCCAAGCCTCTGCCTTGTACTCCGTCCCTTGGAACTGGCCCTGCAGGAGTCTTGCCTCGTGATGGTGGACTAGGAGCCAAACCATGTATTTGGACTCCTCTATGTCCCATCTCTGCACTCGGAAGAGCGCTCCCTCTCCAACACCAGGCATTCTGGCTGCAGATGTGAGCTACAATCAGTTATGGTGTGTATTCCCACCGGTGGGGCTTAAATATGCCGCATTTCCTACACTTTTTTGTGATTGGCCATTTTGTAAAATTCTAGGCTGATTGCAGACCTGCTTAGTAATGGTTAAACTACCATTCCTAAATTTATGAATGTTAATAGTGGCTGTTTCTCCTATGTTGTCATGGCTTAGTGGTTCTGTACTTTGATTATGATGCAAAGGGTCCTGGGTTCAAAGCTTGTCATTCTTTTATTTTAATACTGTCTAGACAGGCTAGGGGATGTGGCTGCATTTAAGCAACTTAGCTCTACGTTGCTCCCCTGTGCCATACGGTGCCCTGGTTGGCGCAGTGCGCATGTCTGCGCAAACACATTGCGCTGGGTAAAGCGCTTTTAAACATTGGGCAACTCTAGTGTGCTGGGCAAAGCACTATTACACTATGGGCAACTCTGTTTAGCTGGGTAAAGTGCTATTACACTATGGGCAACTCTGTTTAGATGGGTAAAGCGCTATTACACTATAGGCACCTGTGTTTAGCTGTGTAAAACGTTGCTTAACGGCAGGCTATTATAAATCTGGGTCTTTTCAAAATATATATTTTGTTCGCTGATACATTGGCCATGTCACTGCTTTTAATAAAATTTTAATCATATTTGTCTGGTATTATTTCAAATACTGATTTAAAACACAAATAAGAAAGGGAGTGGTGGGACTCGAACTATGAATGCCTTCTCTTTGTGCATATGCTCTACCATTACGCTATTGCTATTTGGATTAATTTGCATAAGTAGTTCTTATATGCTCTTCAATGTCACAATTGCTAACTGTGGTTAAGCAATGGGCACTCCCGCGCAAACAAGCGCAAATACGGGCAGCTAACTCATGGATTTAAAAAAAATATATATATTTTACGTTCTATAACTCTGATGGGGGTTTACAGTGTCAGGGATTGTGGTGTTGAGTGCAAGTACTTTTGAGCGGACTCACTCTTGTCTGTTGACATTATGCTTTTTAAAACCTTGCAGGGGCGTGGACTTTTAGACTGCTCGGCAGTCGGACATGCCCCCTGCTTGCCTACTCAGTCCGTGTAAGAGTTACGGATGAGTCAGCGTGCCCTCATGAATATTCATGGCATGCTGACGACATACCGTTCAACTGCAGCCTCCGAGTAAGACATATTAAGTCTTACACGGAGGCTTCGTGAATCCGGCCCACAGTCTAAAATCTTATGAAATAAGCTTTCCCATTCTTTACAATTAGTATAAGCATGTGTTATAATTTTATACACTTGTTCTTTCCATTTTAAATCTACTTTTGCTAAAGTTACATTTGATATCTTTACTCCATTTCTACAGAATATAGCTATTTCAGAACATCTTTCATTTCCCAAATTCCTCCCCATAGTTTCACTGTTTGTACTTTTTCTTTATTTGTTAAAAATTGTGTGTCTTCTAATATAATCAATTTTATATCATATGAATTACACCACTCCATTATTCTTATTCTTCTTACTAAATTCTTAATACTATTCACATTTACGGAAATGACTCAATTTTTTTTATTTTCTCTTTTCCTTACATTCGTAGTTTAATAAGTTTATAGGTAATTACTAGGCTAGCTTTCTTAATAGCACAGAAAAAAATAGAGAGCGAACTATCCATGACTGAATGGTGTAGAAAAGAACTTTTATTGCATAAAAGTAAGCGCTTTCACGATCCCAACGACTGATTGCTTCTTCAGACTAATTTACAGCAATCAGCATTATCAAATTTAAACACTAAAACAACCAATGGCTTTAAAACATCTCATTAAACTCTTATTGAAAGCACCACCTCCAATTAAAAATATAAATGATGCATACTATAACTTACATCCTTATCAATGCTTTCTATTCTATTTTAAAATAAATGTAAACAGTTAATGTTTGCAGGGTCTAGCTCTAATATAACGTTTTAGTGACAATGTACTGTTTATACCTGGTGTTTTCTCTGCCTGAAGTTGCAGAATCCATCTCTGCTCTCAGTCCTATTCTTTAAGTCACCACCTCTAATGTACTGTTTCAAAATCTCAAGTACTAAAAAATTAAAAACATGTTTAGAACCCTGATCTTTGACGTGCTTAGCTAATGCGCTGGTTTCTTTTATATAAGATATATCTCTAATATGCTCCAAAATGCGTTCTTTCAGACTCCTGTTAGTTTTTAATACATAAAAAACATAACAAACTTTACAGAAACTGAGATACACTATATGTTGTGTCCTACAAGCAGCATAAAAATCAAAGTTTATAACAAAACTCTGACTAGGATGTGTAAACACTATACCGGTGTAGATAAATTTGCAAGCCATAGAGTGCCTGCATGGAAATGTTCCTATTCTTTGTGACATTCTGTCACTATTTTTATTCACTGGTGGTTTATAACATAATTGTCTTTTCAAGGAACGGTTATTCTTATAAAGAATTGTGGCCTTATATCTATGGCCTCATCCAGTTCTTCTGTGGAATTCAATATGTTCCAAAATGTTCAAAAATCCAACAAAATGTCTTAATGTCGCTTGTATATGTCCATGAGGATTAGCAGACTACACAATACAGATGATAAATTACATCAGGAAGGATGAATTTAAAAATAGAGGCTATAATGCAGCAGACATAGATGTTAGTATTAGGGGGATGTATGAAGCACGCAATGACAAGGGGAAACTGTTTTTTTCAGATAAAATAGATGAGAGGCGTACCATGCATACTAATGACAGACAAAAAGTGAGGTTTCCTATTACATATACAAGTGACATTAAGACATTTTGTTGGATTTCTGAAAAGAACTGTGACATATTGAATTCCACAGAAGAACTGGATGAGGCCATAGATATAAGGCCACAATTCTTTATAAGAATAACCGTTCCTTGAAAAAACAATTATGTTATAAACCACCAGTGAATAAAAATAGTGACAGAATGTCACAAAGAATAGGAACATTTCCATACAGGCACTCTATGGCTTGCAAGTTTATCTACACCGGTATAGCGTTTACACATCCTAGTCAGAGTTTTGTTATAAACTTTGATTTTTATGCTGCTTTTAGGACACAACATATAGTGTATCTCAGTTTCTGTAAAGTTTGTTATGTTTTTTATATAGGAAAAACTAACAGAAGTCTGAAAGAATGTATTTTGGAGCATATTAGAGATATAGCTAATATAAAAGAAACCAGCGCATTAGCTAAGCACGTCAAAGATCAGGGTTCTAAACATGTTTTTAATTTTTTAGTACTTGAGATTATGAAACAGGACATTAGAGGTGGTGACTTAAAGAACAGGACTGAGGTAGCAGAGCAGAGATGGATTCTGCAACTGCAGGCAGAGAAAACACCAGGTATAAACAGTGCATTGTCACTAAAACCTTTTCTTAGAGCTAGACCCCTCAAACATTAACTGTTTACATTTATTTTAAAATAGAATAGAAAGCATTGATAAGGATGTAAGTTATAATATGCATCATTTACATTTTTAATTGGAGGTGGTGCTTTCAATTAGAGTTTAATGAAATGTTTTAAAGCCATTGGTCGTTTTAGTGTTTAAATTTGATGATGTTGCTTGTTGTAAATTACTCTGAAGAAACGATCAGTTGTTGGGATTGTGAAAGCGCTTACTTTCATGCAATAAAAGTTCTTTTCTACACCATTCAGTCGTGGTCAGTTCGCTCTCTATTTGTCTGTGCTGTTGAAGCTTTGAGGTGAAGACCGAGCTTTTAACCAGATATAGAAATATTGTTCTGCTTATTAGCTTTCTAAATAGGCCATTCTAAACCTAGCCAATTTCATTCCCCAAAGCAAGACTAAAACACTGTATCTTGTGTCTGAGAATTAAACACCTTACCCATTTTACCAAGTCCCAATCACTAGCTGTATATATTCTTTTTCAACCATTTCCTTTCTTTTTTTCTTTTGTACTTAGCCCTTTAAATGTTCCTTCTCCGTCTTTTACCCTTTTACCAATAGAATCATTTTTCCTTGTACTACCCCCAATTAATGTCTTCTTCATCATTTACTTCAGCACCATCTTCTATGTCCTCTTTATTTTTTCTCATCTATTTTTTGTCTATTTCTATTGTCTCAGTTTTTTTCTCTTTGTTCTTCTTTTCTTTTTCCTTACTCTTATTTTCCTGTTTGTAATCCATCCATAAGTGTGCAATTTTGTTGCATTTATAACATTTGAATTCACATTTTTGCATCATATCCCATCTCCCCCCAAATATAACATTTTCAAATATAACCTCTATCCCCCTCCACATTTATCATACTTGGTATATGTATAATTTTTTCTCTTTGAATTTTTAACACAATATTACAATCTGAGACACTAGTCTATAAACCCCTTTTGTCATAAACTTCTACAATATGCAGTGCTTCTTTACATAAAGCTTTCAAATTTCCTTTCAAAGTCTTTCTTTCTGCCTATGTTCAAAATTGTACATGTATATTCTTTTATGTTTCCCTGTTAAATGCTTTTATTGCATAAAGGTTTCCTGGGTTACAGTCTTTCTTTTTTATATTCTCCAAGAAAATGTTCCATTGAAAAAAAAATTCTCAAATATAATGTCACAAAATGTCTCTTTGTTACTAAGAATAAATGCTCTTACCTCATGTGCATTTACACTCAAAGGAGCTATTGTCCCATGCTTCATACCTGTCTATTTCTTTGTCTTCTTTACTTGAAATCCTTACCACATACTTCTGTTTTTCATTTTCTTCTTTTCTGCTACTTCATTTTTGTCTTCTTTTACTTTCTCTGCATATCTTTTATTTTCTATCTCACTACTATTCTTCAGGATTGTCTCTACATCCTCCTTTTGTATCTTCTCTATAATGTCCCTTCAGGAAACATCTCCCACCACTCTTTTACCCACAACCAAAACCATATATTTTCCAATATCTTTGCCAAACTCTATTTCCCATTATATTTGATTCTTTAAATCTCTCATTCCATATTGTCCATGTAACATAAAAAGTAATTCTGTCCACCTTCTTTACTTCTTCTTGCCTTAGTGCTCCATAATAGTCATATTCTATCATATCCATGTTTAATTGTTCATATTATAAATACTTTTTAACCATATCATGTTTACATATTTCTACCCATAAATTCTTAATTCTATCACATTTCAAGAAAACATGTTCAGCAGTTTCTAGCTTTCCACACTTAGTACAAACTCTATCTTCTTTTCTCTTATACTGCATATTCCCTTTTACAAGCAATTTGCATATGGATAATCTCCACAAAAAGTCATTACATTCCTTTATTTTCGTATAATTTTTACATATCCTTAATATAGCTTTTTTCTTATTCATTTCAAGATCTAACTATCCATAATAAATCCTGCCTTCGCTTTCCTTTTATTCCAAATATATTCTGGTCATATACTTTCTCCATTTTACATTGTAATCATTTTGCCATTATTCTCATAAATATTTTGTAATCTGTGTTATTCAATGTTATCAGACTGCAATGTTTTATTTCCTTTTTATTTCTTTTTTTAATATAAACTTTATTACTCCAATGCAGACTTCTTTATATTTAATCTGTTTCTAGCCATTCATTCATCACCTCAGTAAACATTACTGTTTGCCTATCCTCCATTTGTTTATACATATTATATTCAATTCTATCTATTCCTTTTGCAGATTTCATATTTATATCTTTCATAATTTCATTCAGTTCATTTATGTTTATTCTTTTTTCTAAATATTCATTATCTTCTTTGTTCAATTTCTTTCCATCATACATTTTTCTTATATTCACTTATTTTTTTAAAAAATAAATTTAATGTGCGTTCTTTAACTATTTCACATATTCCTTCTTGGTTTTTAATTACTTTACCTTCCTTATCTTTTAATTCCCTTATGATCTTTCCTTGTTTCAATATCTTACACAAATAAGGTGCTATGTCTTTTTTATTTCCTTGTAACAAATATTTTTGTTTATATCTACCCAACTCTGAAATACTGCCTGCCTTTAAATCAACCAGAACAAAGCCATAATTATCACAGCCACCTATCTTCCACCCGGCAATAACCTTCCCAGCATAGAAAATCTACTTCACTGGGCAGCTACCAAATTCATCAAATGAAACTATTGTACTTGGAGACTTTAACCCAAATTGGTAAACCTGCACATCAAATAACCCATCAAATTTTATAAATCATTTCAACTTCACCCAAACAATCACCTGTCCATCCCGCACAGACAAACACACCAACAAGCAGTCAACATTAGACTGGATCCTAACTAACAAACCCAACCTAAGTTACCTAGCCAGTTGCATTCCTGACTCCCTCAGCGATCACTCGCCAACCTTTCTCTAGAAAAAGCGAGTGTATACACATAGCAACATTATTTATAAATACATCATTGCAAAGAGAAATTTCTCCCCCGCTAATTTTAACCTCTTACTCCAACAATGTGATTGGACACCACTTAAACACCTACAATTAGATGCTGCTGTCCAGTACTTTAACAAAAACTTCCTTTTAATCCTCAGTTTTCTTGCCCCCACTAGAAAAGTGCATTCTAAATCTAAGCCACTCCCACTGTTAACCAAAGACACCAAGCTACTAATGAAGCACAGAGATAAAGCATGGTCAATGTACCATATTTCCAAAGACAAAGCTGACCTCTTAACTTATCAGCAACTAAGAAACCTAACAAAGAAACAGATCAGAAAAGACAAACAACCGTACTTCCTATCCTGTCAACAGAAACACCTAAACAACCCCCCAAAATTCATTAACCTGGCTCATACGTCTACCTCACTCCCAGTCACCACAAACAACTCAGACCTATCTCATCACAATTCAACACCTACTTAAGAATACCATGACCTCACTATTGTACAACCAACCATCCCAACCACTCTCTGTCCCCACCCCTGCCCCAAATATTCACAACCCTTTCTCCTTCTCACCTGTCCAAACTAATTATATAAAGACCCTCTTAACCAAACTTAAACCTTGCTGCATAGCTACTGACAAACTTCCAAATGAATTCCTAAAACTTGCCACCCCATCTATTGCTTACCCCACTTCTATCCTGATTAATTGCTCTGTTAAAGAACAATATGTTCCACTTCTTTGAAAAACATCTCTTAATATACCCCTCCACAAAGGTGGTCCCTCCAAAGAACTATCGCCCATAGCCATCCTTCCCCCCCTTGAAAAAATCCTATAAAAATGCATCCAAGCCTAACTTGGTTCCATAGCTATCTTTCCAATCGACAACAGGCCACAAAATGGGAAAACTCTCTTTCCCCACTACTACCCATCTCTGTGGGCGTACCTCAAGGTTCTATACTTGGTCCTCTTCTCTTTATCATAGTCACAAACAACCTTATTTCTGCAACTCAACTAGCTTCCATAGTACAGTATGCCGATGATGCTAGCTTTATCAGCTCTGCCTCCTCACCCCATGAACTCCAACTAAAAATGCAGTCATCTCTTCAGGACATCAAAACATACCTCTCTCAGCACCAACTCATTTTAAATCCCAACAAAACCAAAATCATAGTTTTCAGCAACAGAAAACCCAAATCTTCCCTTCCTCCTCTCTCAGTCACCACTGCAAATGGAACCAAGATAGCCCCCACTAACCACACTAAACATTTGGGCATTACCATAGATAATAACCTCAAATTTGATATACATATTGCACAAACTATCAAAAAAAGTGCACATCAAACTAGGCACCCTATACAGGGCCAAACCGTACCTAACTCCGAATGCCAGGTTAGCCACTGCTCACACACACCTGCTATCCACCTTCCTGTATGGTTTACTTATATTCACAAACTTACAAAAATCAGATCTCAAAAACCTTGAAGCATGCTACAATAAGATTGCTAAATATGCCACTAATCATCCACACAGATTCCACCACTGTGCAGCCCTCTCACAGCTAAACTGACTAAAGATACCCAACCTATTATCACTTAATCAGCTAACCTTAACCCACAAAATAATCTATCACCCCAACACCTGCCCAGCAATCTCCCACTTAATTCAACCTAGCAATAAAATCAGAACTCTCAGATCCTCTAACAAACCTTTACTCAAAGTTTCCTTCTCTCATAACTGTCACACATAATAGCAAAAGTCTGGAACAACCTTCCAGAGACAGTAGCAAAAACTCCCAACCACGACCAGTTCAAAAGAACACCTGACTAACCACTGGCTGTGCTCCTGCCAGTCACCTGTATAAGGATTAACCCACATAATTTACTGTTTTCAGCAAACTTCCTATTCTTCTAATATGTATTGTTTCTCAGAATGGATATTAATGCAGTACTTGCATTGTTCAGTTACTTGTTTTTATACTATTGCCTGTATTGTTCTTTAGATTGTACTGCACTATTATGTTTGTTTACTCTTGCATTGTACTGTACTATTGCCTGGATTGTATTCTCTAAAACAGTCTTTGTAATATTGTTTTTGTAATACTGTGGAGCTTTTCTCACCAGGTCTCTGCTGAAAACGGGCCCCTGGCCCAGTTGGAAACTAGCCGGTAAAGAAATGTAATAAATAAAATAAAAATAAAAAATAAATATAATAAATTATGAATCTTAACTTGATTCATTGTATATATTTCTTTTTCCTTTTCATAATTTTTTTTCTCTTTTTAATAATACAATTTTGAGTATCTCTTGATTTAGCATCTTGTATTCTTCATTTACTTTTTTCTTTTTTTTTTCTAAATATTCTAAGAATATTTTTTTATATTTTTGTTTAAAATATAACTACATACCATCCAGTTTTCATAAAACTCTTTCATACTTATATGATGTTTCCAGAGTACAAGTTCTTTTCTTTCAACCATATCTAAATCTTTTTCATTGATCCTTTTAATTCCTTTTCCTATCTTAATATATTCTTCATTTTCTTGTATTTTAATCCAAATTGCTATATGATCAGAAAACCCATTATGCTTAATGACTTTTTGTTTTACTTTTAAACTTCCTGAAATTAAAAAATAATCTATTTCAGTTTTAATTTCATACTTCCAATGTCTATTTTCCCATGACTTTAACTTACCACTCCTCATAATTTCAGTAACTATTTTAACTTCACAACTGTTTTTTTCTCTTAGGTTACAATTAAAATCTCCTGCTACTATTATGTTCATATTTATACATACAGAGTTAAGTATCCTTTTAAACATCATCTCTCTTTCTTTTTTTGTAACATATGCATATAAAGCTACAAATCTATATACATATTTTCCACCTTATGCCTAACACTGTTATTCTACCTATTTCAAGTATTGTAACATCTAATATTATACTCCCCCGGATTCACAAATCCTCCGTGTAAGACTTAATAAGTCTTACTTGGAGGCTGCAGTTGAACAGTATGACTTCAGTGTGCCATGAATATTAATGAGGGCATGCTGACTCAACCGTAAGTCCTACATGGACCGTGTAGGAAAGCAGGGGGCATGTCCGACTGCCGAGCAGTCTGGATGTCCACACCCCTGCAAGTGATAGAAAAGTACAAGTAAAACACACAAGAGCGAGCCCGCTCAAATGTCCTTGCACCCAACACCACACTGCCTGACATTATAAACCCCCATCACAGTTATAAAAAGTAAAACATATTAAAGTTCTTATTTTTTTTGAAATACCTAATATAGCTGCCCGTATTTGCGCGTGTGTGTGCGGGTGTGCCCATTGCTTAGCTGTAGTTAGCAATTCCGACATGGAAGAGCATAAGAAAGAATGTTTATGCAAATCACACCAAATAGCAATAGCGTAATGGTAGAGCGTTTGCACAAAAAGTCGGCATTCACGGTTTGAGTCCCACCATTCCCCTTCTCATTTATATTTTAAATCAGTATATGAAATAATACCTGACATATATGAGTACAATATTATTAAAATGCAGTGAAATGGCCAATGTATCAGTGAAGCAAACATATATTTTTAAAGGATCCTGATATATAATTGCCTGCAGTTAAGCAGTGCTTTACCCAGTGCAATAGAGCTGCCCATAGTTTAATAGTGCTTTACCCAGAGCAATAGGGTTGCCCATAGTTTGATAGCGCTTTACCCAGCGCAATAGGGTTGCCCATAGTTTAATAGTGCTTTAACCAGCGCAATGTGTTTGCGCGGACGTGCGCGCCGTGCCAACCAGGGCACCGTAGGGCACTGTGGAGCAATGTAGAGCAAAGTTGCTTAAATGCAGCCACACCCCCTAGCCTGTCTGGACAGTATTAAAATAAAATGAATGACAAGGTTCAAACCCAGGACTCTGTGTATCATAGTCAAAGTACAGAACCACTAAGCCATGACAGCTTATGAGAAGCAGCCACTATTAGCATACATATACTTAGAAATGGTACATTAACCATTACTAAGCAGGTCTGCAGTCAGCCTAAAATTCTCAAAAATGGCCAATCACAAAAAAGTGCGGGAAATGCCGCATATTTAAGCCCCATAGGCGGGAATACTCACCATAACTGATTGTAGCTCACATCTGCAGTTAGAATGGCAGGTGCAGGAGAGGGTACACGCTTCCGAGTGCAATGTCGGGGCATCGAGGAGTCGAAATACATGGATTGGCTCCTTGTCCACTGTCATGAGTCAAGACTCCTGCAGGGCCAGTTCCAAGGGACGGAGTACAAGGCTGAGGCTTGGAACCGGTTAGCTCATGACCTCACCAGTGTCACAGGCATTCCTCGCACTGGTGAGCAGGTCCGTCACCACCATGCAGACCTGAAGAGACGGAAGCAGGACCGCCTGAACCAATGGATACAGGAGGCCCGTGGGATGCAGGATGCCCCACGACTGAGTATGTAGCCATGGAATGCAGTATGTTAGAATTGATAATTGATTCTGTATAATAGATAGGTATGTCTCAATATCCCTTCATTTACTTTACAGCTGCAGGTGACCGTGCTGCGAATCAGCAAGCCTATGCTGATAGGCTGCTAAGGCTGCACCACCAGGCAGGTTAGTGATTATTCTGCATGTATTGTTATATAAAATAGGGGAGAGAGCATGAAATAAAGTGTTGTAGTAGAATAATACAGTCATAAAGTGGCCTGAGTAAGTCCTCTGCATGTACTGTCATAAAAAAAAAATCAGAGAGCCAGAAAAAGAGCATAGTAACCCATTAAGAAAGGTAACATATGTCTGGAATAATATCTCTGCAGGTACTGTCATATAAAATAAGTGAGTGAGCCTGAAAAAGTGTGTTCTAACCCATTAATAAAGGTATAATATGTCTTGAATATGTCTTCCGTATGCACTGTTATAACAAATAAATGAGTGAGCCTGTGGAAAAGTGTGTAATGTCAGTAATAAAGGTTTAAAACCCGGAGTGGTTCATAGGTTCATAGGTTCATAGGTTACTACTAGTGTGTGTGTGTCACTTAGTTTGAAATGTTGCTGTACCCTTGCATTATACAAATAGTACTGTTTTAAAAAGTGCTGGCAACCCAGAGTTCTGCAGTCCCATCTAAACTGGGTGATGGAAGTGCTAGCAGCTGTGAAGAATATATACAGTCCTCAACAATCAGTTACTGGCTGGCATGCATAAGTAAATCTGGCACATGAGTAGCGTGTTAATATGTTCCCCAGAAATGTGAGTGTGCTTCAATAAATGCAGGGTTCTGTACAAATTGAAGTGAAAATGTCATGTGAAAACATCCAGATATGTAGATAAAGAGATATAAATGCAGTCAAGAAATATGTAGCAGTAACATCTGCATCTTGGACAGTTTGTATGTGGATATAGGTCAAGTATATATTGAACTAGCCAAACCCATTACACAACCCAATGCATGGTGGCAAGTGTAATAATACATGTAGGTGATATACACTTGCAGTCACTAGGAATGTAGTGTAGACTAAAAGTAATTATAAGATGTTAATTGAGGATTTTTGTCTACACCCTACTGTTTGTGCATAAACCATGGAATTCCACACCTCAATGGGTATGTGTAATCTTTCATATTTGTTGGGACATATGTCCTATTGTTCTATAAATATTTGCATTCATGTTGATGCATGTGCCCTGTTCAAACACCACATTCATGGTGACCTGTTGCTACCAAACATCCCTGCATGCTGTTGGAATATCCACTGTCGTTCAATATATGCATGTGTTATGGTTGCTGTTCAACTGTTGGAACCTTGGTTTGTTGGGTTAATGGGAATATTACTGCATGCTGTTACAACTAATCTGGAATGCTGTTGTTTATGTTGTAATTAAACACACCTAATCACATAATGTATGGGAAGGCCAGTCCCAGCGGACCCACCTGTCCCTCCTCAGTTGGCGAGTGCACCTGTCACCAGCATGTCCGGTGCCCAGCCCGGGCTCCCCTCCTCTGTTGGTCCTGTGCCACCTTCAGGTGGAAGCGCTGCAGGGGATGGGGCTTGTCCCCCTCATGCAAGCGTGGGCGGAGAAGGGCCACCTGTCACCCTTCGAAGGGTCCGGGCTGTGGTGCGTAGGGAGATCCAGCTTTCAGTCGCTGATCCCCTACGCCAGCTTGAGGTGAGAGTGACGTGTCTCTTGGGTGAGCCTGCCCATCCTACACAGCCCTCATCACAGCCACTCTCGGGACTGTGAAGGTGCAGTGGTGACTACCCATGGGTGAGGATCTCAGTTCCACTGTTACCATCTGTGGGCTCATGGGCTTGCGATTTCCAAACAACCTTCCCCGTCAATTGTGTTCACCCACCCCATGTGTCAAATTCTGCCCCTGTATGCATCTTGTTTGTCTTGTCTGTTTACCTCCCCAACCTACCTCCCCAAATATACCTACATCCTCTACCTCACATTCCACTCTCACCTGAAAAAAAAAATAAAAAAAGGGAAATCTGTTCCCACAAAAACATTACGCCCCATACATAGCTGCTCATTTCGCACACATGTCCGCTGCACATGTAAACTAATAATTATAATTGGCAGTACAACATACTCTGTTGTCCTCACCCCTCTCTCAGGGGTGGAAAGTTTCAAATTTCACATCAAATTTCGAACATATGCACAGCTGTTGCTGGTAAAGAAATGGGCAGCTATGGGCCTTCCCTACACCCGTCCTGCACATCCCGAGCTGGTTTCCCTACTGTCTTTTCCTCTTTGTGCCCCCTTTTTCACCACTTTCCTATCTCCTCATTTTCTTTTCTTTAAAAGAAATTAGCGCGGGGGTTAGCAGGAGTAAGCACTTTTAAGCAGTAGTTAGCGGGGGTGCGTGAGTGTGAGCTTGTGTACGCTTAGCTAAGCATCGCTAAGCGTCGCACAAACCCGCTTACAACTGCTTAAAAGTGCCTTAGTCACTCTGTATGACAGGGCCCTTGTACTGCTCAGCAGAAAAATAAAATACCCCTGTCAGTCTCAAACCCCAGACCTTGGACTTACCAGGCTGCATGAAGTACCATTAAGCCACAGCAGATATACATTAACTTGGTGCTGAAAGAAATATATCATGCATTATAATGAGTGAATGTAAAGGGAAAATAGGAAGTCCATAACACAAAGCTTGTTCTGTGGATCTTTACCAGCAATTGCTGTGGAATTGCATTACATGAGTGTGATAAGAGAAGCAGCCATGCTAGTAGGGAATAATGTTACAGTAGCACCTTACAAACCCCACACACTATCAGAGCAGGATAAACACTGGCATATGTGAATAGGTCAGAGGCCAGACCTCACAACTGTGACTGATTTACAGGGAGGTCCCTGATTTGTAAACAAATGTTAGCTGCGCCCCTCTGACTCCCTGTGAAATGTACTAACAGTAGGCAGAAAGGTGGGGAATCACACTTAATGAAAAATGTCAATAAGTGAGAGTAGACACTGCTTGCATGTCAGAGAAGGTGTAGTAATACATATGCTCCGAATCCCCCAAAGTCTCAACTGAAAAATGTCTGTAATATATTACAGGTGTATCCCACTTATATGTACCTTTCCCTGAGGCTGTTCAAATATATACCTGAGAGTATCTGAGGCCTGGAAGAGTCAGAAACATACAGGCATATCAGCATGTCTGCTGTTACACACTCTGCAAATAGCTGCAGAAGGAATTCCACAAGCATGCCCTTATGTAGGAGTACAACACAGAAATATCAAAGGATGTAGCCATGTACTGCTAGCAACCACTTGTGACAATGCCATTGTTCAGGTGCTGAAAAGACTGGTGTGGTGCACAGATAAAGAATAGTAGGCTAACCTCTGTCTACCATCTGGATATGTCCACAGGTGGGAGCTACTCAGACATACTACTTGCCTTGATAGACTAACAGGTACACAGCAACTCTGTATGTTCAGCCAGATAAACATCACACGATAATAAATATGCTCTCTGCAGTTCTGCACCCCTACCCAAAAGTACTATATACCCGTGTAATCAGGCACAACCAAGGGTGTAGGTAGGCATACTCAGTACTGAAATATGTCCAGTTGTCCAGAGCAGACTGTGCTAATGTCAACTCAAACAAACCACAAACTGTTCAGAAGTGAGTAACGTACTAATGACAGTATAGCAGTTCACAAACACTGCATGTCCCTGATATTCATAATTGGTATTACAACATACTTTGTGTCCTCACCCCTCTCTCAGGGGTGGAAGATTTCAAATTTCACTCCTAATGTATTGCATATGCACAGCTGTTGCTGGTAAAGAAATGGGCACCTATGGAGCTTCCACACACTCATCCCGTACATCCCAAGCAGGTTTCCCTACTGTCTACCCCTCTTTGTGTCCCCTTTATCACCACATTCCTATCTCCCCATTTGCTTTTCTCTAAAAGAAATGAGTGCGGGGGTTAGCGGAAGTAAGCACTTGTAAACAGTAGTTAGCGGTTTTGTAACAGTGTGCGCATGTGTGCGCTTATCTTAGTATTGCTAAGATAAGATAAGCTAAGCTAAGCTTAGCTTAGTATTGTTAAGCATTGCGCAAACCCGCACAAACCCGCTTACAACAGCTTAAAAGTGCCTTAGTCACTCTATATGGCAGGGCCCCTGTTCTGCTCAGCAGCAAAATAAAACACCTCCGTCAGTCACAAACCCCAGACCTTAGACACACTAGACTGCATGAAGTACTACTAAGCCACAGCAGATATACAATAACCTGCTGCTGAAAGAAATATATCATGCATTACAATGAGGGAATGTAAAGGGAAAATGGGAAAGCCATAGGAATACATTGCAATAACTACTTTTGTATGGCAGTTAATTCACTAATTCGAAAAGAAAGTACATACTCCCATGTATCCTGTGTTAGCATTTGGAGGTGTGAGTAAAATTACACACTGAGAAGAGTTTACTGGAAGAAGCAACAGTCAGGTTTCAGTACAACATGCATATCACTGGCTACAACCCCAGCTTCAGATATGAGACATATACCAACCTTCTGACTGAGACAACAGTGTCCACAGCAAACAAGCAAGGGCCCCACCTAGGCAAACTGAAAGGGCTACACCTACCTAACCTAGCATTTTATAGCAGTGTCCTGTAATCACAGTGAGTACTGCAATTACCACACAGCAGGCTGCATGCAAATACTAAATGGTGGGCACCAATTGGTGCAGAGGCCATCACATGCACGTGTGCAGATACCTAGAAAAGCAGCCTGTACTTGCTGTCCGCACATGCAATACTATCATTGCAGCAACTGAGAGAGAGAGAGAGCAAGAGCGAGAGACAGAGGCAGACAGACAGAGACAGAGACAAAGACAAAGAGGCAGTAACAGATGGACACCGAAAACAAAGACCAACCTCAACACACAGAGGAAACCCAAACCAAAAAAAAAAATAAATAAATAAATAAACCAAAGTCAGCAGTTACAACAGACGGAGGTGAGAAATACAAAGGTAAGGTATGTAACAGATATGTATTTGCTGGCATCCGATTGATGTGTTTGAAGGGTACTCTACAGAATCGTCCATATGTGGCAGCAGTACATATCTATATGTATATGCACATGTGCGTAGGGCAAGGGACATACTGCAACTGTTAGTGAAGGGTGGACATATATATGTTGTTGAAGGTTACTATGTGCACATATCTATGTAGGTTGTAGTATGTGGCATAGAAAACAGCAAGCAGTGCTGGTATATTTCATGTGGTGGTTAAATGCTGTGGGAATGAATTGTCAGATCTGCTGTGTTACAGCCAGTGAGGCCTGCTACAGCTACATGGCCTGAGGACACCACAATGCATTCTGCACAACACTGTGCAATATTGTCACATAACCGTATGTCGCACAACTGTTGCATAACTGATATCCCCACCATGAAAGGTGGGCAGTATATGTGCCTATATGTGCATCTATATGTATAGCAATGGATGTTTACATGTATGTGTATAGATATGTATATATATATATATATATATATATATATATATATATATACATATATATCTATATATATATATCTATATATATATATATATATATATATATATATACATATACACACACACATATATATATATATATATATATATATATGTACACATATATATATATATATATATATATATATATATATATAGAGAGACAGAGAGAGGGAGACATGGGGTCATACGTACTGCAACAGGTGCCTGGTGACCAAGGCATGGACTGAAGACCAGTGTTGGTACTGCAGTGCCATACCCCATTCCAAAACACTTTACCCAGTAACTACCACATAGGTGGTAGCTTGCCTAACACTGAAGGTGTCAGAAGGGAACATGGGACACAGGTGGACAGTAGCCTCCCCTCTGATAATCACAGTGCCACACTAGTCTTGTAATCTGTCTACGTGGTATGTGTCATCACAAAAGGTGTGTCATCTAGGGAAATATAGGTCAGTGTTCTCCTCTACTCATCACAATGCCCTGTGTGGTATGTACCTCACATGACAACTACAGTAGGCGGAAAGGCCACAGACATACCTCACAAAGGGTAATACTGGCTGCAAACAGATGCCCTATGCAGACTGACTCACAAAACCACATCTAGACTGTATTGCATACCAGCCACACTAAGGCTACCTCTGCCAGACATACAGAGGTATGTCAGACCCATAGCTGGGTGACAATCACAATGGCAACATATCACAATCCCTCCGGGATACACACTCTAGGGCCCTAAACTTCGTCAGCTCACTTAACAGCACATGCTGGAGGGATAGGTTCCTATTCCAGAGATATGCCATACACTGGAACAGACTACCAAGCAATAGCAAACAAGGCTCCTCATTAGCAGTTGTCATAAATACCCCTGATGATTGTTTGGGAGATTGTTAATACACCCCAGGAATCCCCTCTGTGGTTCTGGTTGACAGAGGCAAGTGAAATCAAAGTACATGTGTGTCAAAGGCCAGGGTAGCATATGGCTAGGCTGCTGTAGGCCTAGGGCTAATAGCATGTTACCTACCTGTGACACAATGCACTCACACATGTACTCAATGCAATACCTGCTATGTGAGGTTGAATAACTGTCACGCTGAATGTGTGCAAGGTCTGTAAATGTGTGATAAGGTAGTGTGAAGTTGTATCTGACATGGTAGTGTCTATCCTAGCTGTGAGGCCAGCAAAAGATGTGTATTATACTGTTAGGCAGACATAGTAGTATGGCATATGATGTGACGTAGTTCCTTGTTGATGACCGTGGTGTCTCATTGTAGGCTAAAGCAATACATGTATGCTTACTGAGTGTCACTGCTGGTGAATCCAACTCCCATATGAACTGTAGTGCTACCTGTAGCTGTAGACCTAAACAGCACAGTATGGTGTGTGTTCACATTGCTTGGAAACACTGTCTTGTGTGTTTCCTGTAGTCTGCATAGAGGACATAACTCAGGCATAAGGGTTTGTAAGTAGTGGCACACAGTACTGTATGGTACACAGGTAAAGGTCATCTGTGTTGGCATACAGTGGTGTGTTGTATGTTTGTCTGATGTGTGGGTAATTATGCCTGTACCATGGCTGCAATCATATGTGTGTTACAGGGTATACGTGTGTATCTAGCAACATATATACTCTGTTAGAGCAGTATGCCACCTATAGTAACAACTGTGCACATATGTTAGGCAGGGCTATGGCATCAGCGACTAAGGTGGTTGGATGGTGCTACTGTAACTGTACTTTGCATTCATTGCAATGGATGACATCTCTATTAGTGCATTGGCGTGATATATACCCCTGTGGTGAGGTTGTGCATTGTGTCACAAACAATGTGCCGGGTACTGTTGTATAGTGGTTTGATATATAGAGTGTGCCAGGCACTGTTAGTCAGTTGTGGCCTGAGAACTAATAAGTGGTATTGAACGTGTGTATCCTCAGACAGACAAATTGATGGTATATATGTCAGTAAAGTGCTATCTGTGGTTAAAGGTGTAAAGTGTGCCACAGGACTTGCTCACACATATTGTTCATATCTCTTTCAGCCAGATGGCCCACCAACGCAACCCACCGTACACAGCAGCGGAGGAATAGGTGATACAGCAAAGACTGGTGCAGCACTACACAATGCTGTTTTCCAGAAGCAGCCAGCACCAGCAGGAGCGGACTGCACTGTGGCAGAATCTTGTTTGTTGGGTAAATGACATAGGCATGCATAATCAGACATATGAGCAGGTACGCCATCACTGCTGTGATTTAATTAGACATGTCTGGCGGCGTGCATCTGATATCCAAAGACAACAGCTTGCCACAGGTGGTGGGGTGGCCATTCATCCCCCCTCACCAGAGTGGAGGAGCTGCTCCTAAGCGTGGTGGCTCCTGGACAACAGCAGCAACTCCCACTGGCATATGTTGTAATTGAGGCTGGAGCCACACAGCATGTTCACATGGAGCGAGCAGGTAACATGCCCTATCTGTAGACTACAGTTAACTGTATTGTTATATTATGTCTACGTGAGATGTGTACTGTGTGTTTAGCAGTTGTGCTGCCTAGTGTTGTGCAATTCTGATATTTTGAATATTATCTGTACACCTGTGCTTGTTGACTGTTGTTCTACTGTAGTTTAGAATACCCACAGTAGCAATGCCACAGTTGTGGCCACTGACGACCTCTCTCATATTCTCATAGGTCCCTCTGGTGTGACAGCAGGGCAGACGTTCCATGCTGGTGAGTGTGGTATAACTGCAATGTTGGTAATGAAATGTGCATGTCATAGGTGAGGTGTAGGCCATGTAGACGTAACACACCTACGCATAATGCATGCCATGCATGTTTGCTGTAAGACATTGCACAGCTCAGTAATGTCAGTAGCTGTCTCAATGACATGCAATACACAGAGTATGAGACACAGTTGTGGCAACACCGTACTGCACATTGGATAGGCATAGTTGCTACAGCTGTACACAACATAACACGTTTATCATACGCAGTACATGAAAACATGCTACATATGGCGTTACCACACACCCGCTGTAAGGTCACGCTTCAGTATCCCACATGTCATGCACACACACATGACGTACCTCAGGGGTAGAGGCCTATCATGGGGCTGTGCAACACTCTGCAACACATAACACAGTCATGTTAGGCAATGCTCCCTATTGGGTACCTCACACACTCATGTACAAAGTGGCTGTGTAATTGTGAACGTAGCCACAGCACTGCAGTTCAGTTACAGCATGCTAGGTGGTGGTCTGTCACACATTTGTAGCCGTGAGTGACCACAAGGTGCATGATGATGATGGCACATGGTACTACACCCCATCCAGTTACAGTGGCCACAGTACTACCTATAGCAGTCATTGCTTTGCACCTTGATGTTGTGTGTGTGCAAACATACGCACCTATATACAATATGCATAGCATGTTGTGTGTGTGCTTACATATGCCAGTATACACAATATGCACAGCAGTCGCCATCTGAACACAGTGTCACATATATGTCCTGGAATGCTAGTGGGTGTATAGGTCACATGACACACATTGGGTATGTGTGGTGTTTAATGTTACAGTTGTGTAGCATGCCATGTCATGGCTGGCACCGACATATCTGCAATATGTCCCACACTCACCATAACCACTGTACAATGGCCATGTCAAGCATTGGGATTCCTTCACACCTACATGCACCACTCATCCCGTGTGTGTACATAGCATGCATGTGCTACACCTGTGCCCACTATTATCTGCTATGGACACAGACACTGTAATCAGACATGGAAATCTATGTGTCACACAGATAACACATGCAGCCATGGTATGTATACCTGTGAGTGATGGTGCACAGGGCATTGCAGAGCTGATAATACTTGCACAGCAATGTTGTGTCCATGTACACATTTTGTTCCAGGGTGTAGCTAATCACTGCACAACTACACACATGCATCAAAGCCATGTATACTGTCATTAAATAGGGGCATCTACACTTGCACTGCATGGTCTTGTGCAACACATATTCTGCATGCTGACAAGTGTGTGGTGACTGTTTGCCTTGTGATACTGTCACCCACCTTCACCCACTATTGATTATGTGTTGGATTGCTGGTGTGTGTGTGTGTGTGTGTGTGTGTGTGTGTGTGTGTGTGTGTGTGTGTGTGTGTATGTGTGTGTATGTGTGCATGTGTGCATGTGTTCATGTGTGCATGTGTGCATGTGTTCATGTGTGCATGTGTGCATGTGTGCATGTGTTCATGTGTGCATGTGTGCATGTGTGCTAACATTATGTGCAGACTGTAAAGTGTGTTTCCTGTCTTCCTCTCACAGGTGCTGAGTTTGAGGTGGCTGAAAGCAGCAGGGAACCTGAAGTCACTGCCACAAATAGTGGAGATGATGAGACATGTATACTGGCACAGGAAGGTTTGACAGGGTCTGTCATTGGTCGGCCAATCAACAGTACACAGTGTTCAACCCCATCTATGCACACACTCATACTGTCAATACATCTCTCATTACCAATGGCCCTAGCCGAGGAACAGCATACAGTTGGCATTGACCAGGAGAGTGTGGTACCCATGGCACTTGCATCCCCTCACAGCAGCCATAGCCAGATTCCTGGAATGGTACCACATAGGCAGATGTCCAGGGGTTCTCGGGGGAGCACCGCTGGTCATATTGCCCCTGGCAGACATGCCTTCACAGGTCTTACAATGTCCAGTATGTTCCAGGCTGTAATACAGGCACAGGCACGTATGGAACGGTACACCAGACAGGGACTTAGGGTGCAGAGGGCCCATTACACCGCTATCAATGACAGCATCCATGACCTTGCTGGTGCCATCCAGAATTACACCGAGGTAATTGATAGACATTGGGGGGAGACATTAGATGCCCTCCACAATGTGTTTTCCATGAGCCAGGACTGTGCAGGACGGTTGAGACGTCAACACGGATGCATGCCAGCATCAGCAACAGCTGGTAGTCATTGCGGACGGCCCACAGTTCACAGCCACTCCTGTAGTGGGAGTACCAGCCCCAGCAATGCTGGGGCTGGCCTGTCCATTGACCGTCCTAGTAGACCACATGCACGTGGCTCTGGCCAGTCCCAGCAGGGACATGGGACCAGTCGTCATACCTCTGCCTCTGATGACAGTACCCAGTCAGGGTTGGTACCCGATACTGTCCATAGCACCCCTGCCAGGCACAGGTATTGTGTCCGTGGCCGGAGACAGTGATCTGTACAGCCTAGTAGGTACAGTCTGTGGCTGTCCCACAGCCTACCTTATATGGCAACCACATGGTGGAGCTGTGTGCATGCAGACACACACACATTAACCAAACAACTAGGGCTCACACATACACACACACATTACATCAACATTGGCCCATGCTGTACTGTTGTCCCTCACACACACACACACACACACACACACACACACACACACACACACACACACACACACACACACACACACACACATGTTGATTGGATGGGTCAATGTCAGGCTCTGGCAAACCAACAACACACCTTGTGCATATGATGACACCTGTGCCACTTCCTGTCATCTGTAACATTGATGCAGGAACAGGCTAACATGGTGCTGATGCACAGGGTGACATTATAGCAGTGTAGCAATATTAGCAAGTTGTCAACAGGAAAGTGTACTGATATCCTTGTAGGTATATCTGAGCAGGGATTATGCATCAAAGCTCTGATTGTCAATGTAGCATTGTTTACACCACTGTTAGGTCTGAGTATGTATTGTCCAACCATGTGCCACTTGGCTGAAGTGTAATGTGTTATCAGCATGTGTTAGTGAGTGGACAGTACGCGTGTGATGTGTGCAGTACAGATTAGCAAGTGTACATCTGTGAACATGGTGGGTGCGCACTGTCTGCACGTGCATGCATAGTGGACACATGGGACATGTGACATACCCTGTTGTACACATTGTTAACATCTCATAGTATCTTTCGATGGCCAGTATGCATTCTACTACAGATATGTACTAACATGGGTACACATGTGTATATGACATGGGTTGACACTATGGTGTGAGTGATACTGTTGATATCTGTCAATGATTTGCAGTCTTGTAGTATACACAACCTCAACAGCATGACTATAAGCAATCATTAGATGATGTCCTGACAAATGACACACAGTCGTAGGGAACTCAGTAACAGTTGGATCCTTCCGGTACTATACTATAACAGTAACCAGTGGTATTGACTGCCACCCATTCCTGGGACCACACCTGTTTGGCATATAGCCCCCTTAGGTACATGCAAACACACTAGGGATATGTCCATCCACATCTGGAAATGCATGCACTGGCCTACAATGCATTCCCTGGATAGGACACATATCCTACACAAGGGTATCATACAGACAGATACCTTTTGTCCGATACATGCTGTATAGCAGTAAGCCGACAATGGCATAGTCATCCACATTTACTTTACATACTATCCCGACAGTACCACATAGGTGGTAGCCCTCAACATGTATGTTGTGTACCAATGTGTACATACAGCCACGTGTTATGTCATGTGTCCCTTGCTATCCACATATCCATAGGTATTGTGGAGTCCCTCGGTGTATCACATAAGACATTAGAGGCCTGACTGCATATCCACAAGGCAGTTGTACACCTATAAAGACTGTCCATTATTGCCAGTCGTTGTTGTGTATGAACATGTCTGACATATAGCCCAGGCATATACCCTCACTCACACTACTCTTTAGTAACTGTCATGGGTGTGTGTGGCACAGATGACCTTGGCCACAGATCACAACAGTGGACGGCCTTGTCACATACATACATATGTGACCTATGATCTGAGAAGCAGCGGCACAATCTGTCAATGGAAACAAATGTATTCATGTAGTATGCATGCTTTACACCTATGTACTGATTGAGGGGACATGTACACATATTTATTTGCCACACAGATACCTGATGTGTGCAATGCACATACTGTTGTAATCATGATATGTCATACGATAGTAAAAGCAAAACCCACACTACATTGACACACACACTGTCAGCATTTGCAGGATTCAAACCCCTATCGAACTATGTCATGATACTAGAGAGATACGCATTAACACGGTGCGCTATATGCTTTACTGGGTGGCTTTTCTTCTCCTGCTGTATTTGTACCTCTTGTAATGTGTTTTCCCAGTCTCCAAAAAAGGCACTCTTCTCAAAGGAAATTGCACACATACACACTAAGTCAGCGTTTGCAGGATTCAAACTCCCATCTAACTATGCTATGACACTTGAGAGATACACATTAACACAGCACGCTATATATGCTTTACTGGGTGGTTTCCCTTCTCCTGCTGTATTTGTAGGATGGTGACATCATCAGACTTTCCAAAGAGGAATGTACCTCTTGTAATGTGTTTTCCCAGTCTCCAGAAAGAGCACTCCTCTCAAAGGAAAGTGCACACCTACCCACACCTAGTCAGCATTTGCAGGATTCAAACTCCTACTTAATTATATTGTGATACTAGAGAGATACGCATTAACACAGCGTGCTATATGCTTTACTGGGTGTTTTTTCTTCATCTGCTGTATTTGTAGGATGGTGACATCATCAGACTTTCCAAAGAGGAATGTACCTCTTGTAATGTGTTTTCCCAGTCTCCAGAAAGAGCACTCCTCTCAAAGGAAAGTGCACACCTACCCACACCTAGTCAGCATTTGCAGGATTCAAACTCCTACTTAATTATGTTGTGATACTAGAGAGATACGCATTAACACAGCGTGCTATATGCTTTACTGGGTGTTTTTTCTTCTCCTGCTGTATTTGTAGGATGGTGACATCATCAGACTTTCCAAAGAGGAATGTACCTCTTGTAATGTGTTTTACCAGTCTCCAGAAAGAGCACTCCTCTCAAAGGAAAGTACACACCTACCCACACCTAGTCAGCATTTGCAGGATTCAAACTCCTACTTAATTATGTTGTGATACTAGAGAGATACGCATTAACACAGCGTGCTATATGCTTTACTGGGTGTTTTTTCTTCTCCTGCTGTATTTGTAGGATGGTGACATCATCAGACTTTCCAAAGAGGAATGTACCTCTTGTAATGTGTTTTCCCAGTCTCCAAAAAGGGCACTCCTCTCAAAGGAAATTGCACACAAACACCCCCCCCCCCCAGATTCCAACCCCTATCTAACTATGTCATGATACTAGAGAGATATGCATTAACATGGCACGCTATATGATTTATTGGGTGGTTTCTCTTCTCCTGCTATATTTGTAGGATGGTGACATCATCAGACTTTCCAAAGAGGAATGCACCTCTTGCAAAGGTGTTTTCCCAGTCTCCAAAAAGGGCACTCCTCTCACAGGAAATCACACACACACAGTCAGCGTTTGCAGGATTCAAACCCCTAACCAACTATGTTATGATACTAGAAAAATACACATTAACACGGTACACTATATGCTTTAGTGGGTGGTTTCGCTTCTCCTGCTGCATTAGTAGGATGGTGACATCATCAGACTGGACATGGTAATGTGTGTATACTTTGTTTTATGCAATTCCAGGAATGATCCATGTGGGTTGGCAGGTGTCAACAGCTTGAACAGCACCTCATAATCCTTACCTTGTGTGATCTATCTGTGGACACATTGACATTCCTTCATATGTCAACACATATTTATGCACAGCTTGCTGGTTTTGTGGATACTACATGTGTCTGGGATGTTGATAAAGGGCTATTCAAAGTCTATGTGAGACATGTGTAGCTCAGTTCAGTGAGGAATGTCCTGGATGTCTGCCTTGCAAACAGTCTAGCATGTTTGGGAACCATGATCCACACATGAACATACCACAGTTGGTAGGGTTGTGTGTTTGTCAGCTTCCAATAGCTCTGTTTATGACTTCAACCATGATGGACTCCATGGCCTTGCAGATCAGGCTTCATAGGCTTACTGGACTATACTTCCCATGGTGTGTTGTGCACCAACACTTATGGGGAGTGGCATATGTTGCTGTAACACATTCAATGGTTCCAGATCCTATGGAGAGGGTGAGGCTCAACTGACTGTTCAGGTGCAGGGTCTGTTTGTTCTGTAGTTTATGCATGACACATATTGGGAAACAATGTATTCCACTTGCTGCCATGCTTTTGGCATTGGGGGGAGCTGTTCAGCCATTCTACATGTGATATCTCCTGGTATGATGATATGGACTATCGTCAGTGGGAGGTGGGTATGTATATATGGGCCTGTCTGATAGGATGTCGGCACTGTCAGTCAGGTACAGTTGGCCCTGACTCAGGACATATATGGGTGTACATTGCTATTTATGACATAGCTGAAGGAGGTGTCATGATTCAGTCTGGACTCCTTCTCAGCTACTCTTTACAAATCACCAATGAACCTGAGCACTAATCCCTGTTATACTATTTTACACACTTAACACCCTACTGATCCTTTGTGATCAGGCTACGAAGTGTGTCATCCTAATATCCTGGCATGTCCAGGGGTCGGTTTTGTGGGTACTCTCCAGTCCAGCTGGTGAATATTGTGATGTTGACACAGTGCCACATCTGCCTCATGTACACAGACAACTCTCTCCTCCTCCCAACAAACAAAGATATATGTGAGAGTTGCACCTATATAGACATACAGGGGGCTGAACTCTCTCGACCCATGACTGGCACAGTCTATCAGGTGATGAAGGTAACCACACACACCACATATCAGTCTCACATAAACCAATAGCGACAGCACTCAAACCACATTATCACACATAAACATACTCGGATGCTGTAAATGAACTCTGCCTAAGCAGCAGAGACCTCCAAAGCAGACACACACACAACTGCTACCCCACTACAATACCCACATATCACATAGTTCACAATGTCAGTGTGCCACACAGTCACTGCCCTTCGGGCTAAACAACACACCTAATATACTTGTAATAGGCAACAGTTATTGTCGGACACACTGATGTCCCACTCACCAGGCCAAACAAGGGAATAGTCACTTTGAGCTGTCTGTTGGGTGCCAGGATCCGCCACATAACACATGCAGTCAGGTCACTCTAAAGCAAGTACAGGACTGGCACCATCATTGTCCATGCTGGTGGGTAAAACCTCAGACGTTACTCCCTGGACCACATGACATGATACATGGAGGAACACTCTGATCATGTAGCCCAGGCCAGTACGACCCTGACCTTGTCTAGCATCTTACACTCACCAATTATGATGTCACAGTATACAGACAAACATATCACGTTTAACAGTTGGCTAACATATTGGTGTCATTCATAGGGGATCCAGTGTCTGTCAGCCTGTGGTGACATGCTTGACATGCCACATAGCTTCACTATGGACAGCTTGCAACTGTCACCCTTGAACTTTTGAATGCTGGCTAAGGCTCTTGCTACCACTATAGTACCTTTTTTAAGCAGGGTTCAAAAGACAAACCCACCTCCATAGACATTACAGGTTAAATGAAACTAAGGGTAATGCTGCTCAACACCAGATGTGTTACCCTCATATTGCGCCCACTCAGGACTCTCCTCAGTATGGAGGATAGCGATATCTGTGCACTAACAGACGCCTGGTTCAGGCTCACAAATGCACACCAGCACTACCAGGTTATGTTTCATACCATGCTTTCTGACCACATGACTCGGAACGGACAACACAACTAGGGGAAGTATCCATATACATCACAGATACACATACCTCTGGGTTAGTAGCACTGCACAAAGCATCACAGACCATACATATGCAACTAACATTGTGCAAAACTGCCTTTCAGTTTGTTGCCTGCTACACACCACCCTCCCAAACTCAGGAACCACACTCGGCTTTCCTGGGAACAATGGAGAATATGAAGGTCTCCACAAACACCATTATATTGGGTGACTTCACATACACAAACATTGACTGGGGATACTACTCAAGCCCCAACACCCTTGCCCAACAGTCGCTACAGTTTGTGAACTCATATGCTATGGCACAATCAGTCACCACAGCCACAAGAGGGGTATACATATTGGACCTGATCATCACCAACATGGGGACTCTATGTTCCACACCAGCGATATACCCCTCATTGGTAAGGTCAGAACATACATTTATCTCACTGGACATCCATATCCCGTCCACACACCCATCCTGGGTAATCTTGGTGAACCTCTCATGAGCCAATGTCTCACTTCACCAAAGGAAGGTGGTATCCTTCAGAGACCCTGGGACAGTGGCAAATATGGCTCAGACTGCTGAATCCTTTACATACACATTTTATGGACACCTAGTGGACTGCATGGATTGTGCTATCCCAAATAACAACAGGACTCACTCCTCCAATGGCAGGGGACCTCTCTGGTAGACCCCAGCCATTAATAAGCTGTACAACATCAGGAAGGAGCTACTACATGACAGAGCACAATCCCAGACAGGGAAGGCATCTGTGATCTGTACTAGCAGACAGCTACGTCACTCATGAACTTATCTAAGGGCCGCTTCTAATGGACAATTGCACCAGACACATAGGACAATCACAAGGCCTTCTTCAGTTATGTCAGGAACCTGGGTGGACACTCACTGATATACTGTGAGTTACTGCATACTGATTAAACTTACCCTGAACCCACTGGCATTGCCAACATCCTGGCAAACAGGTTCAGTGCAGATGTCTCCCCCCATCCCCCCTAAGGAGCAACTATCCATCCCAACAGAGTGTAACCTCCCTGACATCACAGAGTAACAGGTGAGTGCTGCCCTCTCCAAAGCGTACATCACAGCATCAGTGGGACCAGATGGTGTACTGGCCTGCATCTTACATGAGCTTCATGACAGACGTGACCCTCACATTACATCACTGTTCAATATCAGAGTTACTACAGGATATGTACCCAAGGAATGGCATACAGTGACAGTGGTCCCACTCCACAGAGTTGGTGCCACAACAGACCACAGACAATATCGCCCTATAAGCCTAGCTAGCCTGTTCTGCAAAGCTATGGAGCGTATTGTCATGGGACTCATACACATAGACATCGGGAACCTACAGACACTGTGTCCTACACATGTCAGCATTGTTGTGGGCAGATCTTGCCTCTTGAACCTCTTTATATTCTTTAAACGGTTACCAGGTCCATCGACATAAGGACCATTGTCCACACAGCCTACCTGAACCTTGCAAAACCCTTCAACACAATAACCCACTCGGCCATTATGCATAGGCTCACCAGCGTCGATATGGACGCATATCTCACACGATGGATTTCTACCTGGATCAGGGATAGCACACACATGGTCAGACTTGCAGGTGCCATGTCTGACTATACAACAGTTACATGTGGCATCCCACAAGGCTCGGTTCTGGGACCTCTCTTGTTCAGTATATATTTGTCTGACGTACAGGCTACCACAGGGGGAATATGGCTGACCATGTTCGCACTTGACTGCAAACTGGGTGCCATAATCAACTCTCCAGCTGCCACATGCATACGCAAACAGGGTCTCACAGAGATGGATGACCGGTGCCTGAGCCATGGCCTACAGCTAAATGCCATTAGTTGCATAGTCATCCCCTTTGGGAATAACAACATGCCCACACATTACCACATAGGTAGTACTCAATTACATACGGTAGGAGTTGTTAGGGGTTTGGGGACACGACTTGTTCATACTGTTGCCTTTGACAATCACGTTGCCAAACTGGTTGGACAGACCTTCTATATAGGCCACCTTATCCCATATGGTTTTACATCTAGATCAAGTGAGGTCATTGTGCCCCTATACTCATCAAAACCATGCTTGGTTACAATGCCACATTTGGGGTGTACCTTACCCGACACCTGCAGCAACTGTACTGGTCACAGAAGTTCCTCACCAAGCAGGTCTAGGGACTCACACGGATGCCCTGCACAGTTCGGATGCAGTGACTCCAGCTTTACTCAGTCGCTTACCACCTACTCAGATATGATGTGTGCCTGTTGTTTACAAGAATACCCAACACAGAATTACTGGACATGCTCCACCTCAGGATAACAGACTCCCTTGGAGCTACACACTCCAGGGACATATACCTCAGCATAGATGTTAATAGGACATGCTGGAGGGACAGATTCTTATTCCAGAGGCTCCACTCACTCCGGATTGTAATCCCGGTTTCACATAGGCAGAGCCACCCACTGACTACCTACAGGAGACATCTTGTTGACTGTATGGGTGACCGTATGTTTACCCCTGGGATATCTTCTGTGTCCCTGCTAGACAGAGGCACACTAGCCTAAACGTATATGGGCTATCTTGTGTGACCTACTATTCACAGGCACACTGTAGTAAGCTGACAGGGTTGTAAAAGCCAAACACACTCTGGCTAGGCTTGTACATGCCCTAGGGCAGATAGCCTAGTATCGACCTTTGAACCTATGATAATGTTCGGGATGCACAATGTTTATTGCTGATACTGTCTGCATGTCTTTATCATCTTTGCTTTCCCAGTTTCTATGAACAACTTAGGTATCTGCAGAACATATTTGATTATGACAGGGTTCCACTATATTATATATGTGTCTGTTGTCATATAACTGTGTGCACAGGGCGGATTGCTGGATAGTGAGAGGTTCCTGGGTTAACTCATGCAACTGCCAGATATGTGTGGCCCAGCTGCTGTACTCAGACATGGCCCAAGTGTGTGAGCATGCTCAGTTCAGGCTTTCCGTGTTTTGTTGCCTGACATTTGTCTCATTTATTCAAGTGTGTGAGCATGCCCAGTGTGACCTTTCAGTATGTTACTGAGGTCCACTACATTTGTTGATGTGTGTGAACATGACCAATATTAACATTTATACTGTGTGTGTTGGAAGTCAGGTTCTATTCTTACTGCAGGACTCACCTTTGTGTCATAACTCAACAGGGATTATGCTGTTCCTGCAGGGTTTCCATGAGATACTTTGCATAGACTTATCAACATTTCTTCATACAGGCTGACCACTGCAATACTGTCATGGTTTAGTGGTTCAGTACTATAACTATAGTGCACAGTATCCTGGGTTCGAGACCTATCACTGCTTTATATTCTCATACTGAGCAGACCACACTGCTTAAGGGCCAGTAAAGCAAATATGAGCATGTTGGCTTTTGTTCAGCTATGCCCTACTTAGACCAGGCTTGTCCCACATTGCTCAATATTCACCAACATTGCTGGACGTTGCCCAATATTACTCAAGATTGACCACAGTTGTGCTAGTTGGTGTGTGCGATTTTGTTTGCATATACTACATGGTGGTAAATGCTGTTTAGCACTGCTTTATATTGCTTAACAGATGGCAATCATGCCTCAGGTGGTGCTGCAGGGCTGCCTGAGGCATGCACATACTACACTCCCTATACATGTTTGAAAGCAGGTAGTGTCAACTTAGGCATCCCTTTTACTATATGTGCGAGTCAGAGAGAGGTATCATTTCCAGTGTTCCTACTGAACCAGCGTATGTGCTATGCATTGCCTCTTTGCCAAGGCCAAAGCATACTGGGCATGCCACCTTCTGCCTACTGGGGCAGGCTCAGGTTGTTTCTCCTCCGAGTCATGCTCTGCCTGTGATGACCTTGGCAATGGTGGGGGGCTGTTTGGCTCAGGCCTATGCTGGTCCTGCTGCAGCTGTATTCATAGGATCATATTATGTAGCATAGCACATACCATGACAATTTGGGTACATGTAGTTGGTGAGTACTGCAAGGCTCCACCAGATGTGTCCAGGTACTGGAACCATGACTTGAGCAGCCCAAACACACGCTCGATTACATTTCGTGTTTGTGCGTGTGCCTCATTATGGCGTTCCTGTTCAAGTGTGTGTGCATTTCTGATGGGTGTCATCAGCCACGGCTCCAGTGCATAGCCAGCATCTCCCACTAGGTGACCATGGCAAATGTCTGGTACAGCTGCGTCAGATGCCAGATATGGGAATCATGGTAGCTTCCAGGGCAGCCAGCACACACATTCAGTATTATGCCCTGGGCATCACACACGACCTGGCAGTTGATGGGGGGGAAGCCCTTGCAGTTGAAGTAGACCCTACCCCGCTCACCGGCTGGTGCTATGATGCGTATATGCATGCAGTCTATTGCACCCACTATCTCAGGGTATTCCACTATTTGCTGGAAGAGACGCATATTGCTGGCCAATACCTCACAGGAATTGGGGAAATATACATGATCACCGACATGTGCTGACATGGCATCCAGGAACTGGTACCCTGGATGCTGATGCCTGTGATATCCCCATCATATCACCAGTTGGTCTCTGGAAGGTACCTGTTGCTAATATTCTTAGGCCAACACATACCTTGGTTTCCACTAGGATGGGTTCCCCTCTGTTGGTTCTGTGTGTGAGGCGTGGCCTGCACAGCTCAACAATTTGCTGCAGGAGGTCTCTGTCCACTCTATAGCGCTCCACTATCTCCAGCTCATGTAGCCCCTGATAGGTTACCCTGGGCCTGTACACTCTTCTCCATCTCCTCACTGTGGGTTGTCCAGCAGCATTTCCATTGTCACCACCCTCAGCATGTTGCATATGTCGCCTTATAACAGCAATGGCAGCCCCTAACATTTCTTTGTCTCAGTAAAGCTGTTTCAGTTTTCACTTCTATTAGCTTACTGCAGTGTCTGTTGTGAGAAACATAATGGACTGTTGTTTGCAGAGTTTTAAGTGCTAGGCTGGGCTTGGCTGGTGTACTGCCTGTGTAATTGCCTGATTCTGATTGTTTTCACCTGCTAGCTCTGCTAGTACTCCCTGGTAGCTTCCTACTATTTGTTATGCTTCCTTTTCCCTTTCTGTTTCCTCGGGGGGGGGGGGGGAGCGCCCCGCACACAAGCAAAAACACGCTCACAGCAGCTCACACGTGCGCACACATGCTTTCATGGACTACAACTTGCTTATTCTGACTAAAATGCGCGCACACCAGCACAAATGCGCTTACAACTCTTTAAACTGCCTTATACATGCTTACTCCAGCTTAAACGCGCGCACTCATGCTTACATGCACGCACACTGTCTTACTCGAGTTTACAGGCGTGCACATGCGCACATATCCGCTCAGCAAGAAACTTTAGTGTTATCCATGGCACACACCTTCAATTTCTTGCCTTTACCTAGCCTACCTGTTGACACACCTCTTTCAATGATGTGTAAATGACAGCTGACACATGCCACTCTGCTCCAATGAGCTTCACTTCATTCATACATACCCCACTCGTGATGTCACCTATCTTCTACTCTGTTACTCCCCTTATCCTACTCCTACACTCCACTGTGCTCATTTGCTATGTAAACTTGCGATTCACTATCCTAACCCTCCTTTGCATAGGATTGCCTACTAATGCTTGGATACATCTCTTAGACTGAGCTTCCCCCCTTAGCAACCTCTACTCGGTGGCCATGTTGTCTTCAGCCTGCCATTCACTTGCATTGTAAAATCATATTAGCAATGAAATCCACTTTTCTGGATCTTAATTATTGATTTTCTGCTTTTTAGGGCATTTCTGCAAATAACACTACTCCTACTTGGACAGGTTTGGGTTTCCTGGATCGCAAATTTACCTCATTTGTATAACTTTCACCTGCAATTGAGGTAATTTGCATATCCCAGCCCTGTCCATGTAGGACTAGTTTTGAGAGCGCTGTTGCATGCCCCTACCAGCTGTTCCTGGATCGCTCGGCCGGCATGTTGGCGTCTTACTCTACTCTTAGACTCTGTGCAAGCCTTCATGTATCAGGCCCAATATCTTTTTGACATTATACACATATGCCTGAACATGTTTCTTTACCTATATTCCAAATAACATTACCATTCCACAGTTTTTCTGTTTGTGTTCTTTCTTCTGCCATTAATAGTCTTATGTCTTCTAATATTATTACTTCAGTATCTATTCCAGCACACCATTGTAATATACTTGTAGATCAATATTTATGTATACCTTTAAGAATCTTTCTAGGGGCTTGCACAAGTGTATAAATACTGAGTACGTGTGAGACTGACTGCCATTTTGTAGTAAGCTGTTGAGATGTAAGCATGTGTGTCTGTGTAGTCTGTCAGTTTATCAATTCATTTATATTTTGTACTGCTGCTATCAAATTGTGTTTTTACATAATAAAGCATATAAACTACCCCACCTGTTCATCTTTTCTTGTGAAACAAGTGACATGGTGTCAGAATGGGATCCAGATTCAGGACAGAAAGGCACTCAGTTACTGGCGGAGGAATATACAGTAGTGGATTATACCTACTGCAAGTATAACTCACAAAGACAGGTCTGAAATGAATTTCAGTTATCAAAGCTTACCTAAATGATTTCTTATTCACAAAATATAAAACAAAGCACTCAGAATTCACTAAATGAATTTCTAGTTAAACAAAATGTGTGAAATGCAACATATTGATGAAAATATTCGAATAACTATGGAATATGTTTGAATAAAGTCTGAATCCCATAAAATGTATAAAATAAGGAAAATGACTGCATTTTTCATTATTTACAACTTTTTTGCCTTGATTAAAGGCATTCAAGATATCTGAGGTGAATAAAGTGTTGGCATGTCTGTGCAGTATTACAGTACACCTATTTCACAAAATGCAGCCATTTCAATGCATTTTTCACAAAGTACAGTATTTCAAAGAGTTTACTGTGCATTTGTGCATTTGAATGTTATTACAAGTACTGGCTGTGTGTGCATGTTCGTATATGACTACAAGGGCCATATTTTCAATGTGTTTGGACATTCTTTGTTGGCATGGCAGATGGATTTTGAAAACTAGGTCCTCTTATAGGTTCATAGGTGTTCACTAGGCTAATGGTTCTGGAGCCTCTACAAGCCCAGCCCGTAGGATTACCCTGGCATCATGCCACCCGACCTTAGTTCCCAGTGCCTCTGTCAAGTAGAGCCACTGTAGTGATCCTTGGGGTGAATATTCTATTTCCCATCCACTTATCAAGATTTCTCTTGAAGACGGCCAGTGATGTGCTCTGCTTGACATGTATGGGAAGTCTCTTGTATTTGATATCAATACCCAAGATGCTTTTTCTACCACTGAGCAGTGGATGAGAGACAATCACCTAGCGCTCAATGCCTCAAAAATCAAACTTATGTTATTCACCACTTCTAAAACAACCACTATAAAAAAAAAACACATTCTGCATCACCAACCACAACAATACAGCTCTCAAAGTCGTACCTGAGACCTAACTATTAGGTGTCCTCATTGATGATCAGCTTAAATTCGCCTCCCACATGCAAATAAACATAAAAAAACCCCACCAGAAACTTGGTATGCTCTACCGCCATTGTCGCTACCTCACTCCCTCTACTAAGTTCACTCTCTCTACCACATTCCTTATCCCTTCTCTCCTATATGGTGCCCCACTCCTAACTAACCTACAATCCACACTTAAGTCAAAACTCTCCTCCTGCTGTAATAAGATTGGCAAGTTTGCCACTAGCCACAATTCTTCTACCTATCACTGTGTCACCCTTCATAAATTAAATTGGTTAGAGCTATCCAAGTATCTCACCTACATTTAACTCACTCATGTTTACAAACTCATTTTTAGTCCCTCCCTCTGTACGTCCCTATCCTTATCCCTTAAAATGCAGCTTACAGAAAGATCCTTAAGATCCAGCAATCAAAACTTGATAGAATTGCATAAACCCACCCGCCCCCTGGCAAACATCTCCTATGCTTTGCCCTTGCGCATCAGTGGAACTCCCTACCATCATCCATCCATAACATCTCTAGTCACTCTTCCTTCAAAACTTCACTGCACTCACACCTAACATCTCTCTGGGAATGCTCCTGCACCCATCCCACATAACCTCTTCTCCTCTCTATACCTCAGGCATCTCAGGTACTCCAGAGTCCTATTCTTTTCCTCACAAAGTACTAGCAAGAATTTACAATTCTTATTTTTCTTATCCTTGATTGTTTGCTTCATATTGTATCTGTAAGTACTATGATTTTAGTTGTACTTCTGTATTTACTGTTATACAATTACTTGTTTATAACTTTTGTTATTGTGGAGCTTTTTACAATTACTTGTTTATAACTTTTGTTATTGTGGAGCTTTTCTCCACAGGACTCCATTGAAAACAATGGACCATCCTGGCAAACAAAGTGCAAATAAAATATAATAAAATAAAATAAAATAAATATTGCAGAGAATTGGAGAGTGTTTGAGCAAGAGTATGATATTTTCATACAGGCTGCATTTTCTGATAAAGATGACTGTACAAAGACATTTATTCTGCTTAATTTGGCTGGCTCAGAAGCCACAGAAAGGGAGTGTTAATTTGTGTATGCACCTGCTGTATTTGCAGGAGAGGGGGAAACCATCATATAGTGGTACCAGCTGAGCCAAGAGAAGACCCCCAGTGCTTAAAACATAAATTTAGAGAAATGTGTAACCCCCAAAAGAATATTACAATGGATGGGCACTTATTTTACACAAGAGATCAAAAACCTGGTGAAACATTTGCAGCATATATAACTGACTTGAGAAATAAAGCTAAAATGTGCAGATTTAGTGATTTAAGGAATGAGCTGACTTGTGTGTAGTATTAAAGATGATGCTGTGAGAGAGATTTTGCTTTGTGACAGCCAATGAGATTTGTCAGATATATGAGCTCACAGAAAAGCACACAAATATGCTTACAAATGAGAAATGCATGCTTCCAGTAACTTCTAAAGCTAAAGTTGATAGTATGCAGCATATGGTTAAAAGAAACAGGCCCAAGCACATGGCAGCTACGGGGAGACCTGTACCAGTCCCTGGGAAATCCATTAGCTTTCTAGCAAATTCCAGAGTGAGCAGTCTCAGTGAAGCACAAGGCTGAGTCAGCAAACAAGCATAAGAGTGAGGGCACATGTTCATCTACCCTTATAGTAAACTGTTGTAATTGTGGTGCAAATCATGAATCTAAAAGAAAAAAATTGCTTAGCTTTTAATCAGCAATGCTACAGATGTAAAACATGGAATCATTTTCAAAGATTTTTTTTAAATCAAAAGGGGTTCATTCTTTTATTAAAAGAGAACATTCCAAGAGACAAGTTGATCAATTAGAAAGCTGTGGCCTTACTTTTTAAGTTGATGGTGTGTCAGTACTTAATGAAACAGTCAATGCAGTAGATTTGTGGGCAAAGAATGAAGTATTTTGTACTGTTTGGATAAATGGAAAACCCACAGAGCTCAAAGTTGACACAGGTTCAAAGTGCAATGTTATGTCAGCAGAAACATTTGCTACAGTATGTGCTGGTGAGAAGCTTGATTTGGCAAAGTATGCAAAGCTTGTTGCTTATGGTGGTGAAGAAATTCAAAATGAATGTTCAGCAGTGCTTTCATGTTACTCTGCTGGGAATAGCTATGACTTGCAATTTTATGTGGTCAAAAGGCACATACAGTCATTATTAGGCCTCAGAGACAGTTTGAAAATAGGACTGCTTTCATTTAATAAGGAAGTCCATCATGTTAGCTTAAAAGACCACTTTTCTAATTTTGTCCAGTCTATTTTTCTACCTATGATGACCTTTTTGAAGACAAACTAAGCAAACTACCAGTGTGTACTCCATGAAGTTAGACCCAGAGGTCAGTCCAGTTGTCAAGCCAGCCTGGAAAGTTCCAGTAGCTATGCAGAGCAGAGTCAAAGCCGAGCTAGATAAAATGGTGCAGCATGGTGTAATTCATCCAGTTGATGAACCTACTGAATGTGTATCTTCCATGGTCATAGCTTATAAAAAAGCTCAGATGATATCAGAATATGTATTGATCCATGAGATTTGAACAAAGCACTAAAATGACCTCATCATCCAATGTGTACAGTCAAAGAAGTTGCTGCTCTTATGCCAAATGCCACTTTTTTCTGTCTTAGATGCAAAGAGTTCATTTTGCCAAATACTGCTTGACAAAAAATTTTCATTGCTAACCACTTTCAGTACTCCTTTTGGCAGGTATAGATTTTTGAGAATGCCATTTGGGATAAATTCTGCCAGTGAAGTCTTCCAGCGTGCAATGTAGCACCTGAAGTGAATCTTAAACTGAATCCCCAGAAGTGCAAATTCAGGCTACGAGAAGTTACTTATGTTGGTCATTTATTTACCATTTCAGACTTATGACCAGATCCTTAGAAGCAAACAGCAATTCTCGAGATACCAGCTCCAGACAATGTTCAAGCTTTACAATGTTTTCTTGGCATGGTTAACTCTCTTGGCAAGTTTATTCCAGACTTGAGACAACTTTTAGCACCGCTCAGAGAGCTGACATGCATAGATGTATCTTGGTCATGGTTGGAACAATACCAGAGAGCATTTGATGCCCCAAAAGAGAAAATTGCCAGTGCACCAACTCTCAGATACTATGATGTTCACAAACCATTTACTCTTTCTTGTGATGCTTTGAAATTTGTTCATGGTGCAGTCATTCTTCAAGAGGACAGACCAGCAACCAATGCATCCAGAACTCTAACCCAAACTGAAATGCAGTATGCACAGATAGAGAAAGAGCTCTTGGCAATTGTGTTTGCATGATCAAAGTTCCATGATTATATTTATGGTTGACCTATCCAGATTGAAATATATCACCAACCTGTAGTCACTATTTTGAGAAAGCCTATGCATACAATTCCTGCCAGATTGCAATGCATGATGTTGAAATTGCAAAAGTATAATTTCAATCTTGCCTACACAAAAAGCAAACTTCTCTATCTTGCTGATACATTATCCAGATCACCCAGAAAAAACACTGAACAGCATGAAAATGAGAAACTTGATTTTGAAGTCATGGTAGTGAGAAATTTTTCTTCCACATTTCTTGATGAGCTTAGAAGTCATACAGCCTCACATCCAGTTCTACAGAAGCTCAACCACTTTATCAGTCGAGGATGGCCATCAAACAATCTTGCTTACCAGTTGACCTGCAACCTTATTTTCCATACAGCAATGAGATTTTATCTGACAATGATATCATCATGAAGGGACCAAAAGTGATTGTTCCAAAGTCCTTGCAATAAGAGTATATTACTATTTTGCATTGTGGCCACCCAGGAGCAGACTCTACCAAAAGAAGGGTGAGATGATTAGTATTTTGGCCTTCTTTGTTACAGGACATTGAGAGATTATTTTCATCTTGTTCTGTGTGTAATAGTACAACAGAAAGAACCACTTCAGCTAAACCAGATTCCTGGACTACCAAGGTCGAGTCCACACAAAGTTATTTTTGACAATGGTACACAGCTTACAAGCCAACAGTTCAAAAGATTTACTGAAGAGTGGGACTTTACTCATTTTACAAGTAGCCCTGAGTATCCACAGTCAAATGGTTTGGCAGAATATGCATTTCAAAGTGTGAAACAGTTACTAGAGAAGTCAAAATGAGACAATAGTGATGTTTTCTTGAATCTCTTGAATCTCAGAAATGTTCCTCATGATAAACATCTTAGTCCACCTACACAGAGACTTCTGTTGAGACAAACTAGAACCACACTACCAATCAGTAGCAAATTGTTGGTTCCATGTGTCAAGAACAACAGATCAGTGAAAGCCAATCTGTCAAAGAAGTACTTATCCCAGAAGTCCTACTATGATAAGAGCAGCAAACCGCTCAGTCCATTACAATTTTATTTTATTTATTGACATTTGTATACCAGGAAAGTCCACTGGGCCACAGTGGGCCCATTTTTAGTGGAGGCCTGGGAAGAAAAGCTCCAAGACAAAAATAAAATACATTATTAAAATACAATATTTGCAATGAGGCAATACAAAGAACAATAAGTTCCAAGAAAAAATACAGTATTAAAAACAGTAAGAATACAATAATTGCAATGAAGTACATCACAATAGGCAAGACTGTAGAACAATAATAGAACAATTTGAATGAGCAGGTTCTATTATACATAGTGGAGTCCAATGTTACTGGCTCTAACAAACTAAATGTTACTCGCACAAACAAACTAGATAAGAGAATTACAAATTCCAGTCAAAATTAAGTTTGGAGAAAGTTGCAAAGAAGTGTAAGGAGGTAGGAGAAGGAATCAGTGTAGATGCTTGTAGTCAGTAAAGTGTTGAGAGAAAATTAATTTAGGCAAGTTCTGGTGAAGATGAAGAACAAGAGAATGGAAGGCAACTTCAGGTAAGGCTATAGAACAGAGAGATAGTGGGTGCAAGAGGCTAGAGGAGATAGAGATGATGCAAGGTAAAGAGTGAAGCTAATATTGTAATGGTGGGCAGCTGAGAACTGGAGGGGAGAAAAGGTCAGATAATGGCTTTGTGGCTGGTAGTATGTGGCTTTGTACAGTTACATATGCAGTTGGAGAGGAGATGATTGTGTAGGGTGGATCTGAAGTTTGAGGGATGTTGTTCACTATGAATAGAGGAAGGGAGGTTATTCCAGGATCTGGCCATGGTGCAAGAGTAAAGTAGTTTACCCGCTGAAAGGTTTGGTTTATGGATTTGGAGTAAGTGTTGGTGTTCTAAACGTAGAGGCCTGAGAGTGGAGTTAAAGTTTATGTTAAGTGGTTAGTTCCAAGAGTAATAGGTAGTGGGGGAATTCTAGTCATTGTAATTTTCTTAATGAGTTACAGTGATGGGAGGAGTGATGACTGCCTGTGGCAAATTTGGCCATCTTGTTATAGGAAGATTCTAGATTGAGTTTTAGGGAAGACTGTAGATTAATTAACAAGGGTGCACCATAGGTTAGTAAAGGTAGGAGATAGGAGAGGGCTAATGAATGTTTGGATGGCAAGGAGAGAAACTTGTTATGTCTGTACAGAAGCCCTAGTTTTTTATGGGTTTTATTGATGTTGGATTGGATGTGTAGGTCGAACTTAAGGTTTTCATCTATTATGACTCCTAATAGTTTGGTGCTAGTAACAAGTTCAATTTTAATGGAGTTTAGTGAGAGAATGATGAAATTTTCTTTGTTAAATGCTGTGTTTCTTTTGGGGGTAAATAACATAAGCTTGTTTTTTGGGGGTTTAGAGAGAGATGATTTTTGTGGAGCCATGATTCGGCTATATTGAATGCTGTTTGTGTCATTTGTTGAAGAGATGCAGAGCAAATGATAATCAAATCATCTGCATATTGTACTAAGGAGGCATTTGGAATAGTTTGGTGTAGATTATTTATAAATATATTAAATAGAAGTGGTCCTAAAATTGAGCCTTGTGGGACACCTGTAGGGGGTATGTAGGTAAGGAGAGATAGAGTTTTGCCATTTAACAGGATGCTTCCTATCTGAGAGATAGCTTTTAAACCAGTTAAGAGACTGAGAAGATAACCCTAAGGAAGAGAGTTGAGACAGGAGAATGGTATGAGATATAATATCGAAAGCTTTTGATAGATCCAAAAAGAGAGCTGACACTGTATGGTCACAGTCATGGGCTTTGTTAATGCTATCCAAAAAGGAGATCAAGGTAGTTGAAGTACTATGGCCTGGACAGAATCCATGTTGGGTAGGTCAGAGGATGTTCTGGTGTAGAAGGTGATAGTGAGGATGCAGACATCCAAAGGTTTTGATCGGACTGGAGTCATGAAAAGTGTATGCCCACAGCCTAGATCATACATTGTGGAATCACAAGGAGCAGAATTTATGCAGAATCGGAAACATTTGATGCCAGTGTCTGAGCCTGTATTGCAGTATCATACCTGTGAGAAAGACTCTATATCTCAGAGTGAGTTATCCACTGTTCCATTTCCAGAGGACGTTCCAGCAAATATCCCTGTTCCTGAGAAGAATCTCGAAACTCCAGAATCTGTTTGGTCACCAATGACTGCCCCGTTGCTAAACCCAGTTCTGATTGCCATATCACTAGATCAATTCAGATTTCTAGACCATGTTCCAGATACACGGCAACTTGGACATGAGAACATGAATGTTGCATCTGTTTCTTATTGTCTGTACAATTGCATGTCTCTTTATTTTCAAATGTCATTATATTGTGGGCAATTCATTAAAGAGGGAGAATATAGATCAATATTTATGTATATCTTTAAGAAGCTTTCTAGGGGCTTGCACAAGTGTATAAATACTGAGCACGTGCGAGCCTGACTGCCATTTTGTAGTAAGCTGTTGAAATGTAAGCATGCATGCCTGTGTAGTCTGTCAGTTAATCAGTTTGTTTATATTTTGTATTTCTGCTATCCATCGTGCTGTGTTTTTACATAATAAAGCATACAAACGAACTACTTCACCTGTTCGTCTTTACTTGTGAAACAAGATGAGTGACAATACTAATTTTTCTCTTAATGTTTTTCAAACTGTTCACACTTAAAGCTCATATTCTCAGCTTTTACTGAACAATTATAGTATAATTTCTTATCCATTACCTTCTTATTTTCTTTGTATGTTATGTTTTTACATTTTCTTTTCCTTTACCTAACTCTTTTCCCTATCAAATTCTTTTTGCCTTTTACTTTCTGCCATTCTGATTCTTCTTCACTTGTCTCACCTCTTAATTTTTCTTTTTCTTTACCTCTTTCTTTATTTTCATGTATAACCTCTACATTGATTTCATTTTGTTGTACTTGTTTTTGTGTCACTATTTCTACCATTTCTTTCTCCTGTATAGCTTAATTTTCCCTTTCTTGTATATCTATTTCATATTCTAGCCATGAGTGTCCAGTAGTGCCACATTTTTTACATTTTAAATCACATTTTTTGCATTATGCCTTGTTTTACCACACAAGTGACATTTCTTGTCACATTCATTGATCAAATGATCATCTTTTCCACAAAAATAACATGTCTTTGGTTGCCCTCTATATCGCACAAAACCCTTATTACCCTGTACATTAATAATACTTGGTATATGCATCACTTTATCATTTTCCATTTTTAATATGACTCCACATTCCCATGCCCCAGTCCAAAGTCCTCTTTCATCATATACTTTGGTAGTGTCCAATACTTCCTTGCAAATAGTCAATAAATTCATTTTTAAGTCTATAGATTCAACCTCAGTTCTAAATTGCACCAAAACTCCTTTTTCAGTCTGCCTAAAAAGGGTTGAATAACACATTCAGACCATGGATATACTTTTTTTGTTCAAATTTTCCTATAAAATTTTCCATGAATTGTCCATTTTCAATTACTAAGTCACAAAAAGCCTCAATGCTAATAGGAATAAATACTCTTACCTCCTTTCCATTCACACCTAACGGTACAATCAAGGAGTCCCGCATTTCATACCTGTTTAGTCCTTTCTCCTGTTTATTGCTTATTGGCACAGTGTACCTTCTCTTTGTATCTGTCTTTTCTTCCTCTCTTCCTTCACCTTCTTTTACAGTTTGCATGTATGTCTTTTTGTTGGTCATCTCTTTCCTCCCTTCTTCTTCTATCCTCTCTATTATATCACTCCACAATATTGCTGTGCTGTTTTCTGGTTCACTTGACTTACCATCTGTTCTAAATAATCATCCCACAACCCCCCGGACTGGAAGGTTGCAATAATACATCCATCCTGTTACTCCGTTTCACCCTCAAATAACTTTGATTAAAATAACTCTTCTGAGTCAGGCTCTACCTCCTCCTGTACAATGACCTGTTCCTTTCTAGTCTCTTCCAATACTGACTCACTCACTACAATCACATTTTTTCTTTCCTCTGGCAGCGATTCTGACAATTCCATATTTTTCTCTTCAACAACCATGTTATGATTGATTACACACTGGGTTACATCGTCAATGGCTCTGCTATCTCTCTGAGCTGCCTTCGCCCCTGAAACAGAGAAAGAAACCGGATGCACAAACTTCAATTCTGTCCCCCAATGCCAAAGGGTAGGGTAAGGTCCCCAATGCCTTGGTCAAATTTCCCCTAGTAGCATAAATATCACCTCAGGTCTCCCCTGAAAAGAGGCAACTAGCATAGTGGGACTAACTTGGTCAAGAAAGGCTAAATAAAAAAATAAAATAAATAAACAAGTTTAGAAATCTGAAACTGTAACCCTGCCTATAAATGCAAATGCCACTTCTATGCCCATCAGCTTTTCTAAAATCAATGGCAATGTTTCTGAAAAAAAAAGAAAAAGAAAGAACAGAATAGGACAAATCAAAATGTACCATAAATCATTCAGGCTGGAAGCAATATTAATATCCAATGAAGTATCATATTTCACCTTCCATTGCAGTAAAGGTAAGGCTATGAGATTGTATGGATCCATCTTTATAGTATACTGCTGTAAGGGTAGTACAGCAGCTATGTCCTCCCAGAATCACTGATTCCTTGAGAAAGAGTGCACTATCAAATTACATTTTTTTATCTTTCTCCACCTCATTTCCACTCACAGCCTGCATGTTAGACACATTCTGGTGTCACTAGAGATCACCTTGCAAGGAGTAGGGGCCTTTATTAAAATATACATGCTTACTAACCTTATATATACATATTTACAATACATACACTATAAAGAATATATACATTTTTCTTTTACATTTTGTCAAAAAAATTAAGCAAACACAATAATCATTTTTTACTTTTTGACACCCCTACCACTCCAACTTCCACAACCAAAACCTTATTTTTTAGCATCATAGCCAAATCCCTTTGCGTTAAACATAACTTCCTTCACCCTTTGATTCCATATTATCCATATAATACAAAACATGCTTCTATCAATTCTCTAGGCATAATTTTTACTTTTATTCTTATAATATCCAAATTCAATCATATCCATATCTATACTACTTATTTATCTAAATCCCTCCACATAATTTGAATCTACAATCTTTTTTACATATCATTTTAACCCTTTTTATCCTAAAAAACATGTTCACTAGTTCTGAATTCCCCACAGTACAAACGGCTTCTATCTTTCTTACTTTATAAGCCATATTTGCCTTCACTGGTAGTCTTTGTATCGTCAGTCTCCATAAAAAATCTTGGCACTCTATTATTTTTTTACATCTTACTATTCTTGCTTGATGGCACTCCTTATTTCTTTATGTAACCCTTTCCACAGAATGTATTCAAAAATACATTCCATAATATTATTGTACCACACTTTTCTTAAATTTTCCATTTTATTAATATTCATTTCCACAACATAATTTTATCCTGATAGTTCTGTAATTCTTTATTACAACAACCTTTCCTTCTTTTTAAACTATAAAAGTTTAATCATTCCATTTTATACTTTAGACTTAATATCAGTGTTAAACTGGAATCATCATAGCCCTTTAAACATTTCATTACTCGATACAAATTCAACAACAAAATATAATGTATCAGATTTATTAGCCCTAAGCCTCCTTTTTCTTTATGGACATATAGAATCCCCCTTTTTATTGCCCAAATAAATAAAAAAGCACTATTATATATTTCTTTTTCTAAAATCAACAGTAAACTACAAACACCTGCTAAATATGCAAGTCTAGCTAACAAAACAGAGTTAATTAAATACACCTTTTTTGAAAAGACAATCTAAAAGATTTCCAAAATAGACACACAGCTCTCATTTCCTCTATTTTTCTTTTAATACTGTATCTATTTCTTGCTTTCCAAGCATATTCCAAGAATTTTTACCTTTCTCATATTAAATTTAATCCCTCCAAGCAACTCCTTAGATCCTAATCCTTGACTTTTTTCTTTATTTATCAAAAAACTATCAAGTGAATCATTTCATGTAAATATTTTATCACACTGCTCATACCTATTTTATTATATAAAATAATATCATCTGCATAAGTTAGCAGAACTGGGAAATTTATCCCTTCTTTTAAAATATAACTCATAAATTCTATCCCTTTATTTATATGTATAGATATCACATTGATCTCTAATACAAGTAACATACCACTCGATGGACATCCTTGTCTAATCCCTTTCTCAAGCTGTATATCTTCACTAAGGCATCTGTTTACTAAAGCTTTAACTATATTGTACCTAAAAGCTGTAATACAAACATTTTTATCTTTTCACTTATATTATAAACTTCAGATATCTCTCATAACACTGAATGATGAATTGAATCAAAAGCTCTACTTATATACCCTACTATTAATTTTGCATTTACATTTCTGTACAGTATGTCATCAACTACTTCCCTAATTATCAATAATAAATCCTGGACCCTTTTCCCTTTTATAGCATATACATGCCCCTTAACAACTTTACTTACTTTCTTCTCCATCCTATTTTGTAAAATTTTCATAAAAAAATTGTAATCTGTATTATTTAATACTATTGGCTTCTAGTTCTGTAACTCTTGTTTATCACCTTTTTCTACATAAATCTAATTACACCCTTGCACAATTCTTTATACATACAATGTTTATCTAACTATTCATTTAATACTCTTTAAAACACGTTTTTGATCCATTATCATCTCCTTATACATCCTATATTTTATTCCATATAGTCCTGCAGCTGAATCTAAATTCACTACTTTTAAAAGCTGATCTAGTTATTCTATCTTAATTTTTCTTTCTAGATCTTTATTGTTTTTATCAGACAATGAATACACTTTCCACTTTTTACTTATTTTATCCTCTGTCCTTCAAATAAAGTCTTAATATATTTTTCTGCCATTTCCAAGATTTTCTCTTGTGTTTCATATATATATATATATATATATATATATATATATATATATATATATATATTAATGGGTCTATATCATAAGAGCAAAAGTTCAAAAGAATGAATGCTCAACCATCGAAAAGACACAAACATCGAACATTATATTGTGGGGAAGGTCACACTACAGTGATCAAAGGACAAATATTCCTATCCTCATTGTACTATGACCCCAAAAAAAGTGTTTCAATGTCTGGCATTTTCAATCATAACAACGTTCATTTTTTGAACTTTTGCTCTTATGATATAGACCCTATGTTAACTATAGAATCCTTCAATTCTCTGATAGCGCTATTATTCACTTTAATTATTTTATTTAAATGTGGTGCAATTTCTTCTTTTTTTCCTTGCAAAATATCTTTGCTTATACAATAACAACTTTATTTTCTTCTGAGTCATCTCATATAACTCTTGATCTTTCATAAAAAAAATCATCATTCCTCTCCATACAGCCAATAACATCATTACTTAACTTCTGATAGTATATCTTATCCATATTTATTTTTCTTTTCTCCATATCATATAATATAATTTAATCTGATGTTTAAAGGTTAGCCACCACTCTGACCAGTCCTTAGAAAACTCTTTCATACCCACATGATCTATCCATAATTTCATCTTGTCCTCTTTTCCTGTCACCCCATTTTACCTCATTTATTCTTTTTAAATCCTTACCTAATTTTATACATTCAGAGTTTCTTTTTATCACAATCCAAATTGCCCTATGATCTAAATAAATTGTCATGAAACCTTCTTCTGCTATTAAGAAGATTTATTATACCAAAAAATAATCCATTTCTGTTCTGTTTTCTCCTCTTTTTATAGGTCCATTCCTTTTGATTCAAAATCATTAAGTGCCCATATTTTATAATGTCCCATACTAACTTAACATCATATGCTTTCTTTTTGGGCTGTCTCAAATTACATTTAAAATCCCCTACTACCATAATCTACATATTAATTTCTACATATTGGATAATGTTTCTAAACATTTGTTCTCTCTCTTTTTGGGATACATATGCATAAATAGCAACAATTCTAATAACCTGATTGCTCCATCTTACATCGACAACTGTGGTTCTACCTGTTGTAACAAAAGTAACATTTAACACTTTCATTTTGTCTCTACATAAGATAACAATGCCTGACCAAGTCTCCTTCCCAAAATTCCAAATATTTTTTTTCTCACCATACTTTTATTTGCTATCTTTCAACTTGTGATAAGAATCTGATATCTTCTAAAATAATAATATTGCATTCCTGCTTACTACTCCATTCCAAAATTCATATTCTTCTATCTTTTTCAAGCTATTAACATTAAGAGCTAGAATTGTATAAGTTTACCTTAATATAATATATATTCATCCTTTTCCCTTCTTTTTTCTTTTTTAAATCTCTCTATAATCTTCCTTTCCTTAACCATACTCTTTTACAAATAGAATTTCTTTTTTGTTTAACTATATTCCATTTATCCTCCTCACAATCACTCAACTCTGACTCTTCTTCCTCAACTCTTCCCATATTTGCATCTCTCATTCTCTAATTTTAAATCACATTGCAATCCAATGCCCCAGTCCATAAACCTATATTATCATATAGTTTAAATAAACTCAATACATCTTTACATAATTTTAATAAATGTCCTTAAAAGTCTCTTTCTTCTTTAGTCCTACATTGAATGTTAACTGTTTAGTTTCCTTGTAAATGAGCTTACACATACAAATTCCATGGAGAACAGTCTTTCTTTTTCATATTCTAAAGGAATTTTTCCATTACCTGACCAGTTTTGAAAATAATGTCACAAAAAGTCTCTCTATTAATATGTATAAATGCTCTTACCTCATTAGGTTTAATTCCTAGTGTCGTAGTAACTTTGTTCCATACATTACATCTGTCCAACTCCAGTTCTCCCTTCTTTTCAGTCCGTACCTTAAAACGTCTCTTTTTTTCTTAAACTCACATCTTTTTCTTCTTTTTTGCTTTCCTTCTCTACTTTAACCATTTCCACATATGATTTTCTATCGACCTCTCTTGGTTCAATCTGCTGCACATCTTCCTTATGAATCTTTTCCATCAGCTGCCCCCATGACATGTCTTTGCCATTCTCTGGTTCACTAATGTAAATCATCCTGAAATTTCCCTGACTGGAGGTTTTTAACAACACATTGTTGTGTTGTAACCTCTTCCTTGAAGAGATTCTATTGAAACAACTCTTCTGAGTCCATTATAACTGGTTCTGTCTGCTTAAGCTGCCTTTGAAAAGGGATGTCTGCCTTTTCTGACTCCTTTACCATGCCATCACGTTCATAGGTTCATAGGTTGATACTAGGCTATCTGTCCTAGGGCATTTATAAGCCTAGCCAGAGTGTGTTTGGCTTTCGCCACCCTTTTAGATTAGTTGACTATGCCTCTGTATTGTAGGTCACAGAAGATAGCCCTTTTAATGTTAGTTTACTGTGCCTCTGTCTAGTAGGGACACAGAAGAGATCCCAGAGGTAAACCTATGATCTCCCATCCACTCGTCAAGATTTCTCTTGAAGAGGGTCATTGAGGGGCTCTGCCTAACATGGATTGGGATTTTGTTCCAGGCTAACCTCTGGGATATGAATCTGTCCCTCCAGCATGTCCTATTTATTTCTGTGCTGAGGTTTAAGTCCCTGGAGCATGTAGCTCTAAGGGATTTGTATTTCCTGAGGTGGAGCATGTCCATTAATTCTGGTTTGGACATGGCTTTATATGTCAGGCACAGATCGCCTCTGAGTAGGTGGTAAGCAACTGAGTAGAGCTGGACTTTCTTTAGCCTAACTGCGTAGGGCATATGTTTGAGTCCCTTGATCCCCTTGTTGAGGTACTTTTGGGGTCTTTCCAGTTGCTGCAGGTGTCGGGTAAGGTACATCCCAAATGGGGCATTGTATTCAATTATGGGCCTGATGAGTGATGAGTAGAGGGGCACAATGACCTCTCTTGATCTAGATGTGAACCCTTTTGTGATAAGGTGGGCTATACAGAAGGTCTTTCTAACCACTTTGGCAACGTGATTGTCAAAGGAGAGATTGCTATCTTCTTGGATCCCCAAATCCCTAATTACTTCTTCTGTACTTAATGGATTACTACCTATGTGGTAATTTGTGGGCACTTTGTTTTTCCCAAAGGGGATGACTATGCACTTTTTGGCATTTAGCTTTAGGCCATGGCTCTAGCACCAGTTATCCGTCTCTGTGAGACCCTTTTGGAGGATGCTTGTGTCAGTCAGCGAGTCGATTATGGCACCCAGTTTGCAGTCATCTGTGAACTTGGTCAGCCATAGTCCTCCCATGTTAGCCTGTACCTCAGAAAAATATATACCGAACAAGAGAGGTCCCAGGACTGAGCCTTGTGGGATGCCACTTGTAACTGGTTTAGAGTCTGACATGGCACCTGCAATTCTGACCATGTGGGTTCTATCCCTGAGCCAGTTTGCAGCCCATCTTGTGACATAGGGACTGATATTTAAGCTGGTGAGCTTATTTATGATGCCTGAGTGGGGTATTGTGTCGAAGGCTTTTGCGAGGTCCAGGTAGGCTGTATGGACTACCTTCCCTTCATCTATGGCCTTGGTGACTGTTTCAAAGAAGTCGACCAGGTTCAAGAGGCAAGATCTGCCCTTAACAAAGCTGAATTGGGTAGGATCCAGTGTTTGGAGGTTCTCAATGTCTTTGTTTATGAGTTCCATGATGATATGCTCCATAGCTTTGCAGACCAGGCTAGTCAGGCTTATAGGGCGATAGTTTCCGGGGTCCGTTGTGGCACCACCTTTGTGGAGTGGGACCACTGTTGCTGTACACCATTCCTTGGGTACATATCCTGTACTAAGGCTGAGATTGAACAGTGACTTTATGTGAGGGTTCAGTTCTTCTTGGAGCTCATGTAAGACGCAGCCCAGGACACCGTCTGGTCCCATTGATGCTGTGTTTTTTGCTTTGGAGAGGGCAGCTCTCACCTGTGCATCTGTGATGTCAGGGAGGCTAAACTCTGTTGGGATAGACATTTGCTATTTTGGGGGGGGGTGAGTTTGCACTGAACCTGTCTGCCAGGATGTTGGCAATGTCTGTGGGTTCAGTGTATTTTTTGTCATTTTGCACTAACAGAGCATATCTGGGAGTTGCCACCCAGGTTCCTGACATAACTAAAGAAGGCCTTGTGATTATCATTAGCGTCTTGTGCAATTTTTCTTTCGAAGCTGGTCTTAGATAATTTTATGAGGGATCATAGTTTCTTGCTAGTACTGATCAGAGATGCCTTCCCTTTTTGGGATTTTGCTCTATCATGTAGTAGCTTCCTCCTTCTGTTGTATAGCTTATTTATGGCTGGGGTCCACCAGACAGGTCTCCTGCCTTTGGAGGAGTGAGTCTTGGTTTTATTTGGGATAGCATGATCCATGCATTCCTGTAGGTGTCCATATAATGCGTTTGTAAAGGATTCTGCGGTTTGGGTCGTATTTTCCACTGGCCCGGGGGCTTTGAAGGATTCCAACTCGGTTTTGAGAAGTGTGAAGTTTGCTTTTGAGGAGTTATTCACCGTGGTTTCCTTGGCTGGGGGTGGGGATGGGATATGGATGTCCAGTGAGATTAATTTATAGTCAGATCTTACTTGTTGGTGATGATCAGGTCCAATATGTTTTCCTCTCTTGTGGGAGTGGTGAGCAGTTGTTCCATAGCATTTCAGTTTATAAATTCTAGGAACCATTGGGCGAGGATGTTGGGTGTTGGGGCTTGAGTAGTGCTTGAGTAGTGCTCCCAGTTTATGTTTGGGTAGTTGAAGTTACCCAATATGATGGTGTTTGGAGAGACTTTCATATTCTCCAGTGTTCTCAGGAAAGCTGAGTGGGGGTTCCTGAGTTTGGGAGGGTGGTCTGTAGCAGGCTACAAACTGAAAGGCAGTTTTGCCTACTGTTAGTTGCACATGGATGGTCTCCAATGCTTCGTGCAGTGCCACTAACCTGGAGGTGTGGGTATCTTTGATGAATATGGATACTCCCCCTCCTTTTGTGGTTCGGTCTGAGTTTTGGGGCCGAAAAGCATGGTATGAGGTATAACCTGGTAGTGCTGGGGTGCTCTCGGGAGCCTTGAACCAGGTTTCTGTTACTGCACAGATATCGATGTTCTCCATACTGAGGAGAGCCTCGAGTGTGTGCATCTTGAGGTTTAGACTTCTGGCGTTGGGCAGCATTACCCTTAGTTTCTTTTTCCTTGTGTTGTCTATGGAGGTGGGTTTGTCTTTTGAGCCTTGCCTAAAAAAGGCACTATGGGGGTGGCAAGAGCCTTAGTCAATATTCGAAAGCCCAGGGGTGACAGGTGCAAGCCGTCCCTAGCGAAGCAACGTGCCTTGTCGAGCATGTCATCCCAGGCTGACAGACACTGGATCCCCTTTGAATGACACCAATACTTTAGCCAATTGTTAAAATTGATCATTTTGTCTTTATACTGTGGCATCATTCTTGGTGAGGGTAAGATGCTACTCAAGGTCAGGGTCATACCGGCCTGGGCTACATGATCAGAGAGCTCCTCTATGTCTCTTTTCATGTAGTCCAGGGAGGTATGTCTCAGGTTATTCACACCAGCATGGACAATGACGGAGTCATATTTGTACTTGTTTGGAGTGACCAGAGTGCTTGTGTTATGTGGTGGATCCTGGCACTCGACAGGCAGCTTACAGTGACCTTCTCCTTGTTCAGCCTGGTGAGTGGGACGTCAGTGTGTCTGATGATAGAGTCACCTATTACAAGTGTATCAGGTGTGTTGTTTAGCCTTAAGGGCTGTGACTGTGTGGCACACTGACTTTGTGAACTATGTGATACGTGGGTATTGTTGTAGGTTAGCGGTTGCTTGGATGTCTGCTTTGGAGGTCTCTGCTGCTTGGGTAGATTTTTATTTAGAGCCTCCAAGTATGTTTTTGTGTGTTTATGTGTTTGGTTTGCTGTTGCGATAGGTCTATGTGAGACTGGATTTGTGGTGTGTGTGGTTACCTTCTCCTCCTGACTGACTGAGCCAGTACTGGGTTGAGAGAGCTCAGCCTCCAGTTTGGCTATATAGTTGCATCTCTCACATATATTTGAGCTTGTTGGGAGGAGGAGAGGGTGGTCTGTGTACATAAGGCAATTGTAACATTGCCTCAAGATTCCCAGATTCACCAGCTGGACTGGAGAGTAAATCCGAAACTGACTTTTGGACATGCCAGAATAGTATAAGGAACTACTTTTTGACTGATCAAAAAGGACCAATAAGGAGCCAAGTACTTAAAGGGAATATAAGAGGGTGTAGTGCTTTAGTTTATTAGTGCTTACTTATAAGATTACTTATATGAGCAACTGCAGAGCTTTAGAATGAAAATAGAGTGCTTACTTTGAGATTTAGAACAGTTCTAAGGGAAAAAGTGAAGAGCAGACTTTGTGGAGCCGGAAATACTTTAAACCCATTTAGGCGGTGCTGTTTGATGCTGCTCTATGCACAAAATCATGCAAAACTGTGCAAATGCGGGTTTTAAAGCAGGGAAACTGAGAGAGATAGGAATTGACCCAAAACGGCCAATAAGCTACTAGTTTCAGGGCTGAGACCACTCCTCCAGGGACAGATAGGCTGCCCAAAGCTCCCCACTCTCACTGGTGAACAGAGAAGCTTCCTCCTATCCAAGTAAGGATACGGGCAACACAGGAAACTATACCACAGTCCGGAATTCAGCAAAACCTGAATTCTGGACTAATCTAGCTCAGCAAAGGTGGGAAAAGAGATTTTTTTTTTTTTTTTTTTTAGGTTTCTCTTAGGTTTCTACCAATGTTTTCTTGATTTCCGCTACCTTTTCATTAAATTAACTGATTCTGCTGTTTGACTAACAGCACCATAATCATTCAAATCCTACATGCACTCCCTTCCTCCTCCCATACTCACAAATGTCTCTTCCTTCTTCTCTGAGCTGCTGCCATGCTCAGAATGGAAACCAGAAGTGTCACAGTGAAATGTCTCCCCATACAGAATGAGTAGGGGAAGTTCCCCAATGCCCTGGCCAAATTTCCCCTAGTAGTATAAATACCATCTCAGGTCTCCCATGAAAAGAGGTTATTAGTCTAGTGGGAGTAAGGCAGTCAACAAAGGATAAATAAATAAATAATAAAAAATAAAATAAAATAAATAAACAGTTTAGAAATCTGAAACCATAAGTCTCCCTATAAACATACATGCCATACTGCTCAACTGTACAGATTTTCACAGGATATCCAGATTTTTGCCTCATATTTTTGGTCTGTTTTTCATAAAACTGTGGTTTTCTGGAAAATTAATGGCAAATCATTAAAGACTGAAGTTAGAAAATAATGACAGACATTTAAGTTTCAGACTTCATACCCTTCAGAAAAATTCATGCTAAGGCAAAAACTGATATTCTATCAACTTTCTAAGTTTGTACAAGCAACATTTAAAAATTGTCCATATTTTGGGCCTTTCTCCAATTTTTACTTATGGCTTTGTCCAGATTTCTTTCTCTAAGAGGTTAAGAGGTATGGTACATGCTACATCTATGCCCATCAGCTTTTTTTGAAATCAGTGTTCCTGGGGAAAAAACAGAAAAGAAAGAAAATAATTGGATAAATCAATATGTACTGTAAATCATTCAGGATGGAAACAGTACTAATACCCAATGAGGTATTATTGCACCTTCCATTGCATTAAAGATATGGCTATCACCTCCTAAATTAGATTGTTTGGATCTGTAACAGTAATACAGCTGCTATGGCCTCACAGAATAATTGATTCCTTGAGAAGGAGCGCAACATCAATACTTTAAAGAAAAAAAGCAAGTGTCACAAAAAATGCAGGCTCCATACATTGAAATAATTTTGCATGCTTAACTAATCCCCCCTAAATGAGCAGAAACTTAATATTTTAGGAAGCACTAGTACCAGCAAGGGGATGAAAATTGTTTGTATTCTGGAATGAGTTGGGATCAGGACCATCCAGGTACGCACTCCTTTTGCGGAGGGTCAGACATGTAGAGGGGGTGGTTCTGGGTGTGCATTCAGTCCACCAACCTGTGAATACAATAGCTTTTATTGTAGCTACAGTGGAGCATGCAGTCACTGATGACATAGTGGAGGTCTGCAGTGACATGGGTCTCTCTCATGACCTCTATTGAATGGGAGAGTTCAGGGACATATCAATAATGTTCTCATTGCTGGGATACTGGTGAGGACACAAGATCCAGCATGGCTGCCTGGATAATTTTCCCTTCTGATGGCTCTTGTCACCATGACAGGGATACCTAATACAGGGTAATGAATGGTCTCTAGCCCCATAAGTGGAGGCCTGACCATCAGCAGGCACACAGTGAAAAAAGACACAGAAACATATTTTGAGAAAATTATCAAAATCCTTCGAGTGACTTGTTTCACATCACGAATGCTTTCAAAAAGTGACATTAGTTAAGCATTTCTAATATGATGATTTGCTTCTTCAAGCCAGTAATATGAGTTAAATGGTTCTAATATGATTCTTAGCTTCTTCAAGCCACAGATAGATGACTTTCCACACTTTAGAAAGTCTTGCATCCCTCATAATAGAAATTTTTAACTCTTTTGCATAAATTGTTACTACATTTTGCTCAGTTCATCAGTTACTGTCAGATCATATGGATAAATTCCTGACTCAAGGCAGCCCCTGTGTCTAGCTATTTAACATTATGGGAGAAGAACATTTTTGGAGAATAATCAGAGTCTAACTATTGCTTAGGGATAAGAGACTTTCTCAAAAAAGGTCGGTGGTAGGGAGTTTCACCATGTCTCATTGTTCTGATCTCTCATCCATGACATAAAGGTATGTAATTTACAGTATACCTGCTGAAAATAATATAACTGAATTCAGAACAGGTCACTGGATTTAACCAGCAAAGTTTGATGGTTGTGTTCTGTTCCATACTGTTTAAGATCAACAAACCACAAAAGGGAATCAAGCCATTTCTGGAAAAAGACACTCATATTGTTGGCCTCAGCCTTAGTTATCCCAAATCTAGGATCTGTTTTGACTTACAGAACCATATTATATTGTTCCCAGTGTAGTGAAGATCAATTCATAGCTGGCTAATATATCAACATGGTATATAGCAAGAGTGATATAAAATGTGCCTCCTTGGGAGGGGCTGCACCTCCCTGAATGCCCCAATGTGAAAACGTAGCCTTCACATCCTGATCTCTAAATATACTACCATCATGATCACACACCTTTGGATAAATGGAGTGTAGACATATTCCCTTTTCTCTGAGTTGGTGTGAATTGGAAGTGGTATAATTAAACATCTCAGGTGTTCCATGTCTGGTGCTGCAGGAGGCAGACATCCCTTGCAAAACTGATTGTTATCAAACTATTATCTCTGTGTCTGAAGGAACCCGCTGATGCACTGAGATACTGCGGTTGGGTTATAGGATATTAGTAGCCTGGGAACTTGTATAGCAAAGCAGATGTCAAATGTGCAGAGGATGTTCCTCTGGCCGTGGCTTCTGATATTGTCAAGGTTGACCGCTGTCACTTAATTTATTTATTTATTTATTTATTTTATTTTACATTTGTTGACCAGGCTAGTCTAACTGGATATATGTTCATTTTCAGTAGAGGTCCGGGGAGAAAAGCTCCAAGCATTAGCAGTGACGAAGATTAGAATATACAGCAATAGTCAAAATAAATTACAGGACATTGTTACATTGAGGTTGAGATAAGTTATACAGAGTCCTTAGTAGGTTAAAACTAAGATCAAATACTGAGAGCAATAATTTGAGAGAGAGCAATCAAAAAGAAAAAAAATATATTGAATTGTAAAAATTCCTTACATTTTTTTTTTTTACAGGTATGTGACATAGAACAGTGGAGTATAGAAGTGTAAGGAGAGCAAAAAGGGGAAAGAGATAACAGTCAGGTTTATCAGTCTGGGTTAGAGCAGGGACAAAGCCAGTGATTTTTAAGATATTCTTTAAGATGCTTTTTAAAGAGATGAGTGGAAGCAAGAGATGAAAGTTCACTAGGAAGCTGGTTCCAGCTTTTTCCTACTGTGTTGGCGAAAAGTGAGTCCCCAGGTTTGTTGTTAGATTTAATAGTGGAGACTAGAATCTTGTTAGCTGAGCGTAGAGTTACAAGATTTATGTAGGGGTAATCAGATTAGTAAGGATTGGGGTATAATTAGGGTGATAAAGGATCTTTTGGGTGATAACACGTTGTTGACAAAGTAGTAGGTTCTGCAGTTCTTACCATCTCAGTTGTTTGAGGTTGTGACAGTGGTGAGTTCTGAAAGGGGTGCCAGTGGCAAATCTGGCTATGTTATTATAACTGGTAGAAAGTTTGGTGAGGTTGTTTCTAGATAGGTTGGTATATATCGCAGAAGCATAGAACAGGGTAGAGATCAGGTGAGTCTGGGCAGTAGTGATTCTGGCTGAAGGGGTAAGAAAGGGTTTGATTCTGTAAAGGGTGCCTAGTTTTTTGTTGACAGACTTTATTGTAGAATTAATATGGTCGTCATAGCTAAGGTTGTTATCAATTGTTACTCCCAGTAGATGGGTTGTAGTGTCAGGGGATATGTTAGTTCCATTGTTAGAGGTTACTGTGAAGTGTAGATGAGGTGACTTATGAGTAGGAGCAAAGAGCAATAATTTTGTTTTTCGGGGGTTTAAAAGGAGACAGTGTTGCATAAACCAAATTTCAACACTGTTAAATACTGTTTGAGTGAGGGACTGGAGAGAGGTTATGGACTTGGCTGAACAAATTAAAGTTGAGTCATCTGCATATTGTATGCCGGTGGCTTGAGGAATTTTGGTATATAGATCATTAATAAACAATGAAAAGAGAAGGGGTCCTAATATAGAGACTTGTGGTACTCCAATGTTTACAGGGAGGGAAGTAGAAAGATTATTATCCAAAAGTACTGCTTGCTGTCTGTTTTCAAGATATGATTTAAACCAATGTAGTGCTTGTGTGTCGAGTGATTGGGCTTTTAGTATGTCAATAAGCATGTTATGGTTCACCATATAGAAGGTTTTCGAAATTTCAATAAATAGTGCAGAGGAGAAAGTATTATTGTTACAATTTTTGTTTATGTAGTCAGAAAAGGATAGCAGGGCAGTTGTTGTGCTATGGAATGGCCTAAAACCATGCTGGCAGTCGGCAAGTAAACTGTTATGGAGAAGGTCGGCAAGTAGTTGTTTGTGTATACACTTTTCCATTATTTTAGCTACTGGAGAGAGTAAGGCGATAGGCCAAAGGTTGGAGATCTTGGTAGGTGATCCACCTTTGTGTAGAGGGATGATGTGAGATACTTTCCATATGGAAGGTATTTTGCTTTCTAAAAATTGTTCTATTTATTAGGATGGAGATGGGATAGGCAATTTCTTTAGCTGCAATTTGCAGGAATTCTGCTGGAAGACAGTCAGCAGAAGGGGTGCAAGGTTTAAGTTTTTGAAGGAGGTTGCTAATGAGGGATGTGGGTACAGGTTGAATATGAAAGGTTGGAGTTAGAGCATTATTGGTATTTAATGGCGGAGTGGTGATGGGTGGCAAAGTATTAGCTAGGGTTAGAATGGCTTCTGTACAATAGTTATTAAAAGCATCAGGTATCTGGTTACAGTTATTATGGTTGAATCCTGAAGGGGCAGGAGATTTAGAGTGCTCTGGTTTAAGAAGTTTGTTAATGCCTGTCCAGAAATTTTATGGTTTTTGTTGGTGGGTTTGTTGAAGGTGAAGGTAATAGTCTTTTTTGTCTCTGAGAATGTCTTTCTTGGTGGCATTTCTTAATTGTTTAAAGTAAAGGTGATCTGATGGACTTTTGGAAGCTCTCCATTTGGCCCAAATTTTATTTCTGAGGAGGATATTTTGCCTAGTATGTTTTGTAAGCCAGGGGGCAATTTTAGTTCTTATTTGGGAAGAGCAAATGGGGGCGTGGTAATCTAGGATTTGAAAGAATCTAGTATTAAAGTAGGTCACTGCTTCATCAAGTTGAAGATGAGACATAGGTGACCAGTCACATGCTTTCAGTTCGTTTTGGAAACTGGATTAAAAATTTTTTTGTAGCGGCAGGATTTAAAATTATTTGTATTAGGGCTGTGAATTTTTTGTTTAATGATATAGGTTAACATATGGTCACTGATATCGTCGGGAAGGGTTCCTGGTTTATAAGTATCAAGATGGCTGTTGAGAAGGATCCAGTCTAGGGTGGTTTCCTTGTTGCTTGGCTTATGAATTCTAGTAAGGGTGGTTATTATCTGTGGGAAACTGTGAAGATTTATGTGATTGGTAGGATTAGGGGAACTACAGGTTGCCCAGTCTATATTAAAGTCTCCTAATACAATGGTTTCCTGAGGTAGGTGGGTAGATAGGCAAAGAACAGTTTTGTACCTACCATAAATGTAGATGTTCGAGTGTTCACCCTGCTGCAGTCATCACACTTGGGTTATCCTTCCGTCAGGCAGTCCCGCAGTCAGCCTGAATTCCAAAGTCTTGGTCCGGCGTCGGTTGCTGTCGCTTCCTCCCTGACGTCAGTGTGCCAGGGGTATATAAGAGGCATCCAATGCAATTTTATTCAGTTTTTTTTGCCCCAGATGTCAGGTGCCCCCAATAGGTAGGCAAAATATATATATATATATATATATATATATATATATATATATATATATATATGTGTGTGTATATAGATATAGCTATATAAAAATAAAAACAAAACCCTTAGGCACAAGCAAATACACCACAGAGGTAGTATAGGATAGAGTAGTAGAGATAAGTTCAGCTAGTTCAGAGTGGATGGAGGGAGGGTAACCTGGACTGCAGCAGGGTGAACACTCGAACATCTACATTTATGGTAGGTACAAAACTGTACTATGTTCATCGTGTTACCCTGCTGCAGTCATCACACTTGGGTTGAATCTCAAAGCTAAGGATGCGAGGTGGAGTCAGACAGGGTTAGAAGAAGCTAGTAAGCCCTGCAAAACTGCAGTGGCAAAACCAGCTCTAGTCTTAGTGTATAGAGGTAAGTGATAGTGTTTGGTGAAGGTGTGCACTGAACTCCAAGTTGCAGCTTCCAGAATATCCTTGGTTGGCACTCCCCTGAGAAAGGCTGCTGATGTAGCTGTAGCCCTGGTGGAGTGGGACCTAATGTTAGCAGGTACTGGTTTCCCATGATGTGTGTAACAGAAACGTATGCAATGCCCTATCCATTTTGAAATGGTCTGTTTTGAGATAGCTTTTCCTTGTGATCCTGTAGCAAAGGCTACAAAAAGCTGGTCAGTTTTTCTGAAAGCCTTAGTTTTATCCAAGTAGTAAAATAGTTGCCTGTGAATGTCCAAAGAGTGCAGGAGTCTTTCTCCTTGGTTCTGGGGATTTGGGAAGAAGGTGGGCAAATGAATGGTTTGGTTTAGGGCCACACTGGATACCACCTTTGGCATAAAGGAAGGATTTGTTCATAGAGAGACTCTGTCTTGATGAAAAATGATGAAAGGCTCCACTGCCATTAGTGCCTGTAGCTCTGAGATTCTTCTAGCTGAGGTTATTGCAATTAGTAGGGCAGTTTTCCATGAAAGACATTTTAAATCAGCAGAAAAGGATGGTTCAAAGGGCGGAAGTGTAAGCTTTTCCAAAACAAAGTTGAGATCCCAAGTAGGTGTTGGAGCTCTCCTTGGCGGTCTTAAGTTCTTAGCCCCTCTGAGGAACTGTCTCAGGAGTGGATGTGAGAATAAAGGAGGATCCGTGCTGTAATGAGCTGAAATTGCTGAGGCGTGAATCTTAATAGATGAAAAGGAAAGTCCTTTGTGTAACATCTCAGTTAAATATTGTAGAATCTGAGGGATGTTTGGATCAAGGGGGTTTAGTTCCTTTAGCCTGGGTCCAGGCACAAAATCTTTTCCATTTGTCTGAATAGGTTTTCCTGGTGCTGGGTCTCCTGGCCTCCACAATGACACCCATAACAGCTTTGGATAAAGGTGTTGGCTGGTTGTTCAGGTAATTTGCCATGCAGCTAGGTTTAAAGTCTTGAGCTGGCTGTGTAGAATCTGATGATCTCGCTGGGTGAGCAGGTGTAGAATTTGTGGCAAAATCCATGGTGGGCCGTGGGCCATGTTCCTTAAAATTGGGTACCAGTGCTGGCATGGCCAGTCTGGTGCAACAAGTATCATTTGTGGTCTCTCTAATCTGACTTTCAGCAGTACCTTCACTAGAAGAGGTAGTGGAGGGAAGGCATACACTGTTAATGTTTTCCAACTGAATGAGAGGGCATCCACTTTCCTAGCTAGTGGATGGAAGGTCCTTGTGCAAAATTTTTGAAGTTGGTGGTTGTGGGGGCTTGCAAACAGATCTATATCTGGGCATCCCCATTTTTGAGCTATCATTGCAAATACTTGTGGATCTAGTTTCCATTCTTGTGGATCCATGATGTTTCTGCTTAGGTCGTCTGCCAATGTGTTTTTCTGTCCTGGCAGGAATTGTGCTTGTAATTGAACCTGGTAAGACAGTGCATTGCTCCACAAGGTCATTGCTTGCCTGCATAGAGGGTAGGAATGTGTGCCCCCTTGCTTGTTTATGTACCACATGACTGTGGTATTGTCCGTCTTTATTAGTAGTTGTTCTGGGTGTAGAAGGTCCTTGAAAGCTGTTAGGGCATTCTGTACTGCTAGCATTTCTTTTTGATTGATATGCAGATGCCTCTGATCTGTAGTCCATTTGCCCTGAATGTACTGCCCTGCCATGTGTGCTCCCCAGGCATAGTCCGATGCATCTGTTGTCATAGTTTGCCTGGTTGAGGGTAAGGCGAAAGGCTGACCCTTGTTGAGGTGACATGCCTGTGCCCACCATAGAAACTTCTGTTGAAGGCAGGGAATGAGTGGTATCATTGTTTCCAAGCTGTGGCTGTGCTGAGTCCATACACTTTTCAGGTACCATTGTAATTTCCTCATATGCATTTTTGCAAATGGTATTAGTAGTATGCAAGATGCCATGAATCCCAAGGCCTGCAGAATTTTTCTTGCAGGGAGTTGGGCCTTTGTTGCCATTATTTTGAACTATTGAAACAGTTATCGCTGCTTGTCTGGCATGAGATAAGCTATCTGGGCCATTGTATTCAAGCTGGCACCCAGGAATATTATGTTTTGTGAGGGCACTAGTTTTGATTTCTTTTTGTTTACTGTGTACCCTAGGCAACTTAGAAGGTGTTTGACAAATGCCAGATGCTTTAAAAGAATGTCTTTGCTTTCTGCTTGAATAAGGCAGTCGTCCAGGTATGGGTATATTTGAATTCCTCTTTGTCTGCAGTATGCAATTACTGGTGTTAGGCATTTTGTGAAGACCCTGGGTGCAGTAGATAAGCCAAAGGGCAGTGCAGAGAATTGGTAATGCTTTGAACCTGCAATGAAGCGGAGGTATCTTCTGCAATTTTGTCTGATAAGGACATGCAGGTATGCCTCCTTGAGGTCCAAAGTGACTAGCCAAGCATTCTTGCCCAGCATGGGAAGAAGCTGCTGTAGTGTTAGCATCTTGAATTTTGGTACTTGCAGATAGGTGTTCAGAATTGAAAGATCCAGAATGGGTCACCATGCCTTGTCCTTTCTTGGGACTAGGAAGAGTCTTGAGTAAAATCCGTGTCCTTGCTCCTGTGTAGGTACCTGTTGAGTGGCTCTCATGTTCATGAGAGCTGTAATTTGTTTTTGTGCCTCTGCCCATTGATTTGTTGGCAGGTTTGGCATTCCCTTGTTCCCTGGTAAGGTATGAAAGTGGAATCTGTATCCTTGAGAGACAATGTTTAGAACCCATCTGTCTTTTGTGATGATGTGCCAGTTGTCTGCAAAAAATGCTAGTTTTCCTCCCAAGGGAGTTGCCAGGAGAGAATTGCTTGGTAGTTTGAGGACAGAGTCATTGTGATTGTCTTCTGCTAGCTTGGGGCCTGTCTTCTCCTCCTTTCTGGGTAGCAGAACCCCATTGGTGAGGTTTGTAAGGGCCCTGTGACTGACCTCTGCCCCTTGGGCATCTGTATTTACCCCTCTGTGATCTGTCTGAAGCTGGAAAGGACCAATTTTTTGTTGGCCAATTTCTGCTGAATCGAGGGGGTTGTACCTGCAAAAAATCCTTGACCATTTGCATAGACTTTGCCTTATCCTCCATTTTCTTTAAAACCTCTTCTGCTTTGACACCAAATAATACATCCTGTTGTAAAGGTGCATCCAATAATTTTGCTTTAACATGGTCAGGGAGGGTTTGTTCTTTTAACCAAGCATGCCTACGTATGACAGAGCCAGTAACAGCTGCTCTACAAGAAGCTTCCAATGAGTCAAATCCACATTGTAAAGTATGTTTGCCCATCTGTTCAGCTGCATGCAACAGATCCTGCATTTCTTTGAAATCAGGCAGTTCTGAATGTGTGCTCATTTTTTGTTTTAACTGAGATATTAGAAATTGTTGATATTTCAACATGTGAAACTGGCAATTTAATGCTCTCATAGCCAGAGTAGCTGAGGTGTACATTTTCTTGCCCCATCTATCTTGGGCTCTGGATTCCCTTTCAGAGGGCACAGGAATTTTAGCCATTGAAGCTTTTTCTCCCTTAGGACCCTGGGAAATAGTTTCTGGGTCAGCTACAGGGCTTTTATAAAGGAATTTATGTGAGTCAGATACTCTGTAGTATCTGCCTGGTTTGGCTGGAGCAGGAGGAAGAGAATCTGGATTTAAACTAGACTCCAAGTAAACATCATCCACAATATCCAGAACAGGAGGGATAGCAAGAGGTCTGTGCTGGGGTAGTAAAAGGAACTATCAGAGCCTTTTCTTAGAATCTGAGTAATCCTGGCCTTCCCAGTGGAAATGTTCCCTCATGGTATGTAAAGTTTCCCCAAAGGAGTAGTCTTCAGGGGGAGATGCTGAGGGAAAAGAGTCTTCAGCATCAGAATCTTCATAAGGTGGAAAAGTGTAATCCTGTTCCTCACAAGAATCTGAGGAGAGAGAAACCTGGTCAGAGGATGCATAATCCTCCTCTTGTCTTGGTCTTTTATCAGGGGGAGGATGGAAACCCCTGATAAGGGTAATCAAATCTTCAGCCATCTTAAGCATCTGTTTCTTAGGCATGGGGCTTTGAACTGTAGACTGATGTACAATTTTCTTAGGTTTTAAAGGAGTTTTAAGTTTAGCATAAGATTTAATGGTGAGTGTAGTCGGTCTGAAGACACCTTCAGAAACCGAAGGTGTTTCCATTGCACTGGTGTCTAGTTCTGCTCCGGTGTCGGTAGAAGGCTGCATCGGCCTAGTAGACTCTGCATGGGAATCCGCAGCTGTCTGGGGTTCCAGCTCTGTGGTCGTCAGGGGCTGCGTAGGTGCCTCATTGAAAACTGGAGAACCGGCGAAAGGCCCAGCTAAGGCCTTGGTGTCTGGCTTATTCCTAGGCTGCCTGTCCTTATCCTTGCATTTTTTATGAGTAGTGGTCGTCGGCTGCTCCGACGGCATGATATAATTAAATTTCCTACCAAAGTAATGCCGTGCAAAGTCAAAGCGGCGTTTGATAGTTCATTTATTAAACCTAGCACAAAACCGACAACCTGTGACGTCGTGGTCTGGGCCTAGGCAAGGAAACGATAGGAATGGAAGTCCTTATGAGGTATTTGCTTCCCACAAGAAATGCAATTATTAACTTTTTCTGACATCGGACTGAGGCAAGAAAATGTTCCCCAATGGGGTACTTAGCTTTATTGAAGACTTCGGACTGAAATTCAAATTGAAAATCTCAGGTGTCCGCCGACCGGCACTTGCGAACTGCTTCTGCTTCGGGCACCGTGCGGCAAGAAAGACTGAAGAAAATGGCGTCGGATGCCTCTTATATACCCCTGGTGCACTGACATCAGGGAGAAAGCGACAGCAACAGACGCCGGACCAAGACTTTGGAATTTGGGCCGACTGCGGGACCGCCTGACGGCAGGATAACCCAAGTGTGATGACTGCAGCAGGGTAACACGATGAACATCTAAGTATGTTTTCAAGTGTATTAATATTATTTCCAGGAGGGAGATATGTGCAAATTAGATAGATACATTTGGAGTTATTGATTTGTAGCTTGGCAGTAAGGGTTTCTGCATTAGTATCTGAGGGCAGCGGCACATTGAAGGGTGACAATTGGAGTTCAGGTTTATACAAAATGGCTACTCCTCCACCCTTTTTAATTTTGCGGTCATATCTTAGGATATTACATCTAGGAGGGGTAATCTCCTGGTCCAGAGTAGTGGGTTTTAGCCATGTTTCTGTAATACAGAGAATGTTAAATGAGTGCACCTCTAATAGTGCATGTAGGTGGGCATTTTTATTGTTAATGCTGAGGATGTTAAGGTGAGCTATCAGGAGGGAGTTAGATGGTCTATTAATGGGAACACCTATTGGATAAATAACTTAGTACAATAGCGGTAGAAGTATCTTTTAATGGGAACTACTTTCCCCAAGTTAGTAGCTCAGTTATCAAACTCTGGAGATGCTTTTTCAGCTCAAATGAATTGTTATCACATGTAAATCACGTAAAAGCCCATCTTTCATTATTTCAGCTAAATGTATATCATAGGGTATGCTCCATTTCTTTGCTACCTGATTCACGTTACACTCACACTGCTCAATAACATTTCCCTGGGCACATTAATATAATAAAATCTGTGTAAAATATCCAAAAGAATAAAACTTTATCATAGAATCTATCTTTAGCTTGTCTCCAGTTCTTAAAAATAGGTTACAGGCTCCAAAGATAGCTTTTAGCAAGTAACTTTAGTAAAAACATTCATTTCAACAGCAGTGATTTGATGAACAGCTTCAACTCTCAGCTCACTCCCACAAGGTCAGATGTTCTATTCTTAGTATAATTTTTTGTCAGATTTGTCAGGGTTATTACATGTGACAGAGCCTATGCTTAAGCACATGCTGAAGTGATAGCAGAGTTTGATAGCTTAGCTATATCCCAGTTTATCATGAGATGCAAGTGTAGTACAGAAATTAGGTAGAAAAAAATTTATCAACACAAACTAACTCCTTGGACTGTCCATGTGATATGGACATTATTTTGGTTATATGCTGTAATAGTCCTGTAGTCAGAAAGGTGACAGAGCCATGATCAAGGATATCTTCAGCTGGTCTTATACTTCTCACTGTAGCTGAAGATGGTATTTTTCAGGTATCAAGACACAATCTCCATTCTGGTTCAGGAGCAGAACACGAACAAAGAAATTTCTTTCTGCTTCCTCATTATAACTTACAGCAAGAAATCTGGACAAAGTCTAAAATAATGGGAGGACAAAGGCACAAATATAAGGACAGATTTTAAATATTGCTCTTATAAACTTAGAAAGTTGCTAGAATAAGACGATTTATATTAACATGTATTTTCAGAAGGAGATGAAGTCTGTTTGAAACTCAAATGTCTGTCAGTATTTACTGAGCTCAATCCTCAGTGATTTGTCAGAAAACCACAAATTTTATGAGGAACAGACCAAAAACATGAGGGTAAAATCTGAACATTCTATGAAAATCTGGACCGTTGACAGATATTCACCAACCAAGATGATGCCATTCCACAAATCCAGAGCATATCTAGTTCTAGCACTCATATCACCCAGAAATTACCTTGTCTTGTTAGGTGCTGGTTAGCATGTTGTTAAGTATGGTTTGCAGCCAGCTTTGGCATCACTGTTAGCTTCAGGCATATGCAGTGATTACAATGGTTTCCTGATTCTTGCACAGTTTGAGACAAAAAAAAGGTTAAAAGGCTTTTACTGAAAGTAACAGCTGACATCATGAATGTGAATTCTTTAAGTGGGTTTCTACCTACAGGAGATGAAACTATCAGCCTTGTCTCTGATGTTATTTCATTCTGAGTAGCAGCTCAGGCGTGACATCTTGTATACAATCCATTTTTTTGCAAAAGGTCACTGATGCAGTAAGAAAAATGCTCTAATGTTTGTGTTAATGTTTTACATCGTCTTAATTTGGACTTGTGGAAGATTGGTGTGAAAGTTTTTGTTTATTGTAATAATTCCGAAGTATTAGATCTAAAGTTTGTGAATTAGCTACATGTTGCAGCTATCTTTCTAAAGTTATATGTAAAGCTTTGGTTTCAGAAAAAAGTCCTTGTAAAACTGGAGTTCTAAAACCAATGTCAAGGACAGTCAAGACAATGAACGATTCCATCTTGCTATAGACTTCTTCTGCTTTTCACCACACTGAAATATTACCATGAACTTCGGTATGATTTAGCGCTGTTGATGATAGAGTGGATCTTTTTAAATCTGGAAGCTTATCTTCACTCAGTTTCTTCATAAGTGAATCAGAAGAATTCTGGAAAAGACAGTCCTGAATATCACAGGAACATGCAAACCTCTCAACTATGAAAAAATTCTCAGCCCAAGGAGAGAGTCCATTTCTAGGATTAGAATGTGCATGGCAGAACATTGTCCCCTCTACTTGTAAACTGTGCAAAGAAGCACTGAACAGTGTAATAGGCCATTACACAGCACCTGTATTTTGCAGCACAATGTTTTATCAATCAGCTGGATGTCAGTGAAAGTGCACAAGAAGCTGTGTTATTGGTCAGCTGCCACTATGGTCTTACCTGAAAACTAATAATGCACACATAGGTTCTCTCCTTCCTTCACACAAGCAGTATACAAAATACAACTCTGTGAAATACCCTGAAATTCTGAATACATGGGTTTTGCCTTCCATCTTTCTGTTTCTTATAAAACCTGACAACAGAATCTGCACAGACTTACCACCTGGGAGGGGCTAAATGCAATGATAAACATCAAAAATACTGAACGTATTCACTTTGGCAATGTTTAAATAGTAAGTCGAAAGAAAACCTCCAAGGAATAAACTGCTATCAAACCAGAAAAATACTAAAAATGTAATAAAGCACAGAAACACGACCAAGAGCATAAAATACACATGATTTAATGAAGTAGGTAAACGCTTTCACACAATAAAATAGTGCTTCTTCAGACCATAAAGCACTATTTTATTGTGTGAAAACACTTACCTACTTCTTTAAATCACATGGATTTTATGCTCTTGGTTGTGTTTCTGTGCTTTATTAGATTTTTAGTAGAATGTTTGAATAGTAGTGTCTTACCTTTCAAAGTAGTCACGGTTATTTTCTGTTCTGGTATAAATACTACATTAGAGTGTGGGATCAGTGTCACTTCATAGGATGTCCCAGGATAGAGATTGCTCACTTCAAGGGAAGTTTGATCTCCTGATAATTTCTGGGTGTACTTCCTCTGGCGATCTGTGGTAGGGTAGTATTCAAGTACATAATACCCAGCATCAGTGGAAAAGAGTGGTGACCACTGTAATCGAAAGCCACTTGATGTAATATTGTAAGCTCTGAGGCTTTTAGGAACGATCACCTCTGGAAAAAAAGGAAAATAATAAAGATGGAATCAACAACCTTTGAATAAACATTAGTCCTAGCTCCATTATTTAATGGCAGCTGCATGCTACTATATCTCTGCAAATGAAAGAGAAATAAATTAGAACCATGTGACCTCTCCAGTCTGTTCAACATCTATTACATAAGCTGGAGTCCTGCTTGCTTTGTTACTTTTATCTATTTTTCAGGGTGGCAGATTGAATTCTAAAGGCCATTTTGCAGTTATGACCGAGTTACTTAATATAATGTGGAAAGCAGACAAATTATAATGACTTATTAAGACTAATATGTGAGCATGCATAAAAAATGCAGAGTTCAAAATTTCAGAAGTGTCATTCCTGCAAATAACCACTTCAGGTTTAACGGATAAAAATATATTTTTATAATATTGATTTACAAATCTGTGCATTTAGTTTCACCATCATATTTTGACTGTCTTAATAACATCTTTGCTTATATAACAATTCTTGTATTTTTTTCTTGATTTCCTAAATGTAATTCTTTTTCTTTGTGAAATCAAATTCTATCATTATGTTCAAAATCTTCCATTGCATTGTTATATCTTCTTTTATAATTTTCTTTCTAGTTTTTCTCACATCATATTCCACTGTAAAAACATTTTTATATTTTTCCTTAAACATCATCTACCATTCAGACCAAGTTTTAAATGTTCTCATAGTAATATGATCTTTCCATAACTGTATTACTAATATCTTTCCTTCTTCATTCCATGCTTTCTCATTTATCCTTTTAATTATTTTGCCTATTTTTATATACTCCTCTTTTTTCTTCATCTCTAGCCATATTGCAAGATGTTCAGAAAATCCTGTTTTAACTACCTCCCCTTCTCCTATAACTAAGCCTTCTGATACTATAACACAATCTATTTCAATTCTATATGAACTCCTTCTGTATGTCCTTAAATTTTTGTTTTACCTTACCACATCTTATAACTTCTAACATTTTTCTTATATCATTTACTTTCTTTTTACACTTGCCTCTTAAATCACAATTAACATCTGCTGTAGGTTTTCCTTTTGATTTTTTACATTTGACCTGGGTGACATGACTGGGGTGACAGTGGGCTATGGCTCAGCTGCAATGTTTGCAAATTCCCTGTGGGCAAGCCACTGCTACACTGCCATGCTCACATATGTACATGCTCTGTACTTAATAAGAAAACATGGTCCACAGGAAAACAAACATGACACAACAGGGCATACAACAGGCATCGGCAGCAGGCTGGCCAGATGTCAGTGGCAGTAAAAGTAAATGCAGTGCAGTGGCATGCAGCAGTGCAGTTTGTGTGTGGACCACTTCCCCTGTGTGTGTGGACCACTTCACCTACATTAGCATAAATGTGATAAAAAAAATGCACTGAGCAGCCTACCTCTGACTACAGTCCTTAGCACACTTCTACATGTTGTAGTTATATAAGTAAGTAATATAGTACAACATGTACAATACTTACAACACCATACCTTTTCTGCTTACCATACTATTAAAGCTGTGAGCATGGCAGTGTGTGCTTCTCTTTTGCCCACAGGGAATTTGCAAACAACCATATTTCTCCTGCAGCTCATGTCACTCATGTATGTGTCCCCAGTCAAATGTACCACAGGGAAATGTCTCACTGCCTAGGCGCCTGAACCCCATCTGCTGTTATTATAACATTCATATTTATCACTACATAGTCTAAAATCTGATAGTATAAGGATATGTTATAATTCTGTATACTTGATGTTTCCATTTTAAATCTACAATGGTTAATATTCCCATTTTTGCTAAAGTTACATTTAATAGCTTTACTGTATTTCTACAGAATATGGCTTTTCCAGAACATCTTTCATTTCCCAAATACTGCCCCATAGTTTCTCTGTTTGTAATCTTTCTTCATTTGTTAAACATCTTGTATCTTCTAATAAAATTACATATACATCACATGTATTACATCACTTTATAATTCCTTTTCTGCTTACTATATTCTTCATACTATTCACATTTACAGAAAGCACTCTAAAACTTTTATTTTTTCTTTTCCTTAAATTCATGGTTTCATAAGTTTATAGCTAATTACTAGGCTAGCTTTCTTAATAGGCCATTCTAAGTCTATCCAATTTGTTCCCCAAAGCAAAAATCAAACACTGTACCTTGTGTCTAGAAGTTAAACACCTTAACCATCATACCAAGCACCAGTTGTTAGCTATAAATGTTCTTTTTCATCCATTTCCTTTCTTTTTTCTTTTGTACTTATCCCTTTAATTTTTGTTAGCCTTTTAAACCCTTTTACCAATATAATTATTTTTCCTTGTACTACCTCCCAATTTTGTAACTTTTTCATCACTTATTTCATAACCTTCTTCTATGTCCTCTTTATTATTTTTTCTCATCTAATTTTTCTCTTTTTCTACTATTTCTATTTTTTCTCTTTGTTCATTTCCTTCTCTTTTTCTTTTTCCGTACTCTTATTTTCATATTTTCACTCCATCCATAAATGTCCATTTTTGACATGTATAACATTTTAATTCATATCCCATTTCCCACAAATATAACATTTTCTTTTGTCACAGTGACTTATCAAATGTACTAAGTGTCCACAAAAAAAAATCAATAAGAAAAACAAAACAAAACAGAACAAAACAAAAGGCATGTTTTGGGTTGTCCCCAATATTTTACAATACCCCTATTCCCCTCCATATTTATCATGCTTGATATATGTATAATTTTTTCTCTTTCAATTTTTAATACAATATTACAATCTCAGACACCAGTCTATAAACCCCTTTTGTCATAAGCTTTTGCAACCTCCAGTACATTTTTTACATAAAGCTTTCAAATGTTCTTTCAAATTCTCCCTTTCTACCTCTGTTCAAATTTGTGCATGCATTTTCTTTTTTGTTTCCTGTTAAATGCTTTTATCACATAAAGATACCCCGGGTTACCGTCTTTCTGAATTCCTTTTTCTTCAAGAAAAATTTCCATTGATAAAACAGTCTCAAATATACTGTCACAAAATGTTTCTTTGTTACTAAGAATAAATGCTCTTACCTCATGTGTTTTTACATTCAAATAAGCTATTAAATTGTCCTGCACTTCATACATGCCTATTTCTGTGTCTTCTTTACTTTAAATCCTTAGCACATTTTTTTTTTCATTTTCTTCTACTTTCTTTTCTGCTACTCCACTTTTGCCTTCTTTTACTTTTTTCTGCATATGTTTTGTATTCCATCTGATCACTATTATTCGGGATTGTCTCTACATCCTCATTTTGTATCTTCTCTATAATGTTCCCTCAGGAAACATCTCCATCATTTTCTGGCTCACTCTGCACCAATATATCTTTAAGTAAATCATCCCACAACCCTCACAACTGGAGGGTTATAATTATATATCCATCATTTGCTGCCTCATCTCCATCAAACAGGTTTCTTTGAAACATTTCCTCAGAATCCTGCACACATTCTCCGGTCTCGATATTTGCTTTCTCCTTCATGTCTTTCCCCACTCCATCATCTCCTTCTCTCTCCATCTGCCTCTCTGTTTTCTTCAAGCTGCCTCTGAACCACTGGAATGGAAACAGGAAGTGCTCCTCCAAAATGGGTCACTCGCAACAATGAAGAGCAGGGGAAGGTCCCCGATGCCCTGGTCAAATTTCGGCTTGTAGTATAAATACTACCTCAGGTCTCCCCTGAAAAGATGCTACTAACATAATGGGACTAACATGGTTAACAACGGATAAATAAAAACATAAAATAAATAAACAATTTAGAAATCTGAAACTGTAACCCTTCCTATAAATGTACACACCACTTCTATGTCCATCAGCTTTTCTAAAATCAATGGAAATGTTTCTGAAAAAGAAAATAAAAAAATCACAGAAAGAACAGACTAGAACAAATCAAAAAGTACTGTAAATTATTCAGGCTGGAGAGAATACTAATATCCAATGAAGCATCATATTGCACCTTCCACTGCACTAAAGGTAAGGCTATGAGATTGTATGGATCTGTCTTCACAGTGTATTGCTGTCAGGGTAATACAGCAGCTATGGCCTCTCAGAATGTCTGATTCCTTGAGAAGGAGTGCACTGTCAAATTGCAGGGTTTTATTCACCTTCTCCAGCTCATCTCTGCTCACAGCCTGTATCTTAGATTCATTGATCAACCTTAGAAAGAGTATGGGTCCTTTATTAAAATATACATGCTTATTGACCCTATATATACATATTTACAATATATACACTATAAATGATATGTACATTTTTCTTTTACATTTTCTCAAAAAAATTATGCAAACACAATAATCACTTTCTGACCCCCACTCCAACTTATAGAGCCCAAAACCTTATTTTTAACAGCATATCCAAATCCCACTTTTCATTAAACATAACCTCCTTCACCCTTTGATTCCATATTATCCATATAATACAAAAAGTCTATCAATTTTATTAGCATAATTTCTACTTTTATTATAATAACATCTGAATTCAAACATATCCATATATATATACTGCTATTTATGTAAATCCCTCCACATAATTTGAATCTAACATATTTTTCCATGTCATTGAATCCCTTTTGTATCCTAAAAAAATGTTCATTATTGTTGAATTCCCCACAATACAAATTCTATCTTTCTTACTTTTATAAGGCATATTCACCTTCACTGGTAGTCTTTGTATCATTAGTCTCCATAAAAAAATTGGCATGCTATTATTTTTTTTGCATTTTACTATTCTTGCTTGTATGAAACTCCTTATTTTTGTATGTAACCCTTTACATGGATATATTTCAAAATACATTTCCATAATATTATTGTACTGCACTTTTCTCCCCTTTTCCATTTTTTAACACTCATCTTACACAATATAAGTTTATCATGGTAGTTCTCTAATTATTTATTACAATAACATTTCCTTATTTTTAAACTATAAAAGTTTAACCATTCCATTTCATTCTTTAGACTTCATATCACTTTTAAAGTGGAATCATCATTCTCCTTTAAACATTTCATTACTCTATGCAAATTCAAAGATAAAATATAAAGTATCAGATTTATTAACCCTAAACCTCCTTTTTCTTTATGCACATATAAACCCCCCTTTTCATTGGATTTAACCTAGATCCACAAATAAATGAAAAAAAAAATAATATTATATACTTCTTTTTTAAAAATCAACAGTAAATTATAACCACCTGCTAAATATGCAATTCTAGCTAACAGAATATAGCTAATTAAAACAGCTTTTTTGAGAAGACTGTCTAAAAGATTTCCAAAATAGACATGTAGTTCTCATTTCCTCTATTTTTTCTTTCCATACTGTATCTATAATATCTTGCTTTCCAAACCCTATTCCTAGAATTTTTACCTTTCTCATATTAAATTTAATCCCTTCAATCAACTCTTTAGATCATAATCCTTGACTTTTTTCTTTATTTATCAAAAAATCTATGATGTGAATAGTTTCCTGTAAATATTTTATCACACTGCTCATAATATAACTCATCAGTTCCATCTCTCTATTTATATGTATAGATATCACATTCATCTCTAATATAAATAATATACTACTAAATGGACAACCATGTCTAATCCATTTCTCAAGCTGTATATCTTTACTAAGCCACCCGTTTACTAAAGCTTTAACTATATTGTACCTATAAGCTGTAATACAAACGTTTTATCTTTTCACTTATATTATAAACTTGAAATATCTCCAGTAACACTAAATTATGAATTAAATCAAAAGCTCTACTTAAATCCCCTACTATTAATTTTGCATTTACATTTCTATACAATATGTCATCTACTACTTCCCTAATTATCAGTAATAAATCCAGGATCATGTTCCCTTTTATACCATATACACTCCCCTTTTCAACTTTACTTAGTTTCTCCTCCATCCCATTGTGTAAAATTTTCATAAAGAATTTGTAATCCATATTATTTAATACTACTGGTTTCCAGTTCTGTAACTCTCGTTTATCACCTTTTTTCTATATAAATCTAATCACACCCTTGCACAATTCTTTATACATAAAACCCTTTATCTAACTATTCACTTAATACTCTTATAAACACTTTGTTTTTATTCATTGTCATGTCCTTGTACATCGTATATTGTATTCCATCTGGTCTACCATCCAAATCTAAATTCAGTACTTGCAAAACTTGATCTAGTTATTCTATATTAATTTTTCTTTTTAGATCTTTATTGTCTTTATCAGACAATGAATACACTTTCCACTTTTTACTATTTTGTATCCTCTGCCCTTCAAATAGTCAATATATTTTTAATTATTTTTATTATTTTATATTTAATTTTTATTATATTTTTCTACCATTTCCAAAATGTTAAATTGTGTGTTATCTATATTAACTATAGAATCCTTAAATTCTGTCATAACACTGTTATTCTCTTTAATTATTTTACTTAGTTGTGGTGCAATCTCTTCTTTTTTTCTTTGCAAAAATACCTTTGCTGATACAATAAGAAATCTATTTTCTTCTGATTCACCTCATACAACTCTTGCTCTCTCATAAAAATAAAAAAAATCATTGTTCCCCTCCATACAGTTAATAACATCATTACTTAACTTTTTAGAGTATATTTTATTCATACGTATCTTTTCTTTTTCTTATATCACATAACATCATTTATACTTCTGTTTAAATCTTAGCCACCACTCTGACCAGTTCTTATAAAGCTCTCTCATACCCACATGATCTATCCATAATTTCATCTTGTCCTATTTTCCTGTCATCCCATTTCACCTCATTTAATCTTTTTAAACCATTACCCAATTTCATACATTCAGAATTTCCTTTTATCACAATCCAAACTGCCCTATGATCTGAAAAAAAAACTGTCATCAAAACACCTCCTTCTGATATTAATAAGCATTTTTATACCAAAAAATAACCTATTTTCCTTCACTTTTCTCATCTTTTATAGGTCCGTGCCTTTTTATTCCAAATTCTTAACTGCCCATATTTAATAATACCCCATACTAACTTAACATCATACGCTTTCGTTTTGGGCTGTCCCAACTTACAATTAAAATCCCCTATTACAATAATCTACATATTAATTTCTACATATCAAATAATGTTCCTAAACATTTCTTCTCTCTCTTTCTTGAATACATATGCATAAATAGCAACAATTCTAATAAACTGATTGCTCCATCTTACATCAAGAACTGTGTTCTACCTGTTGTAATAAACGTAACATCTAACACTTTAATTGTGTCTTTATATAAAATAAGAATACCTGAACAAGCCTCATGCCCAAAATTCCAAATCACATTTTTTTCTCACCGTACTTCTATTTGCTATCTTTCAACTTGTGATAAGAATCTGATATCTTCTAAAATAATAATATCACATTTCTGCTTATTTCATCATTCCAGAATTCATATTATTCTATCCTCAGTTTTCAAACTATTAACATTAAGGGCTAGAACTTTACATGTAGTTTTACCTTAAAATAATATATATTCATCCTTTTCCCCTTCTTTTTCCCCTTCATTTGTTTTTGTTTATTGTAATAACTCAGAAGTTTTAGTTCTAAAGATTATGAATTAGCTATGTGTTGCAGCCATTTCTAAAAGTTATACCTAAAGCTTTGGTTTCAGGAAAAAAGTCCCTTGTAAAACTGGAGTTCTAAAACCAGTGGCAAGGACAGCCAAGACAATGAATGAATCCATCTTGCTACAGATTTCTTTTGCTTTTGACCAGACTAAAATATTACCATTACCTTTGGTATAATTTAGCATTGTTTATGACAGAGTGGACCATTTTAAGTCTGGAAGCTAACCTTCACTCAGATCTCTTCACGACTGAATCAGATGAACTCTGGACAACGCAGTCCTAAATGACACTGGAACATGCAAACTTATCCAATATGAGAAATTCTTGGCTCAAAGGTCCATTTGTAGGACTAGAATGTCCATGGCAGAACACTGTCCTATCTACTTGCAAATTCTGTAAAGAAGCACTGAACACTGTAATAGGCCATTATGCAGCACCTGTATGTTGGATTGCAGCACAGCCTTTCATCAGCTGGATGTCAATGAAAGTGCACAAGAAGCTGTGTTACTGGACAGGTGCCACCATGGTTGTATCTTTATTATGTCACATACCAGAAAACTACTAATTCATACATACATTCTGATGTCTGCTGATAACTGTTCCCTTCCTTTACATGAGCATACAACTCTGTGAAATACCCTGAAATTCTTCATACATGAGTTTTGCCTTCCATCTTTCTGTTTCCTACAAAACCTGACAACAGAATCTGCACAGTCTTAACACCTGGGAGGTGCTAAATGCAATCATAACAATCAAAAATATTGAACATATTCACTTTGGCAATGTTTAAATAATATTGTCTTACCTTTCAAAGTAGTCACAGTTATTTTCTGTGGTGTTATAAATACTACATCAGATTTTGGGATGAGTGTTACTTCATAGGATGTCCCAGGATAGAGATTGCTCACTTTAAGGGAAGTCTGATCTCCCGATAATTTCTGGGTGTACTTCATCTGGGGATCTGTAACAGAGTAGTATTCAAGTACATAAGACCCAGGGTAAGTAGAAAAGAGTGGGGACCACTGTATTTTGAAGCCTGATGATGTAATATCATAAGCACTGAGGCTTTTAGGAACGATCAGCTCTAGAAAGAAAAAAAAGCTGGAATCAGCAACATTTAAATAATCACAAATGCTAGTTACATGCATTTAATGGTGGTTGCACACTGCTACATCACTGTCATTGAAACAGCAATAATAAATTAGAACCATGTATCCAGTCTTTTCAACATGTGTTGGATAAACTGGAGTCCTGCTTGTGTTGTTACATTTATCTATTTTTCAGGCTTGCAGACTGGATTACAAAGGATATTTTTCAGTTATGACTGAGTTACTTAAAACAATATAATGAATAAAGCAGACAAATTATAATGACTTATTAACAGTAACATCATGTGAGCATGCATAAAAAGTGCAGAGTACAGAATTTCAGAAGTCTCATTCCTGTAAATAACCACTTCAGGTTTGTTAATGGCTAAAAATATGTTTTCATAATATTGATTAACAAATCTGTGCATTTAGTTTCACCATCATATTTGGTGGACTGTCTTAATAACACATGCCAATGTGGTTAGTAATAAAGTGTTTTAGTTAAGTTTATCTCTGAATGACAATAGTGATTAACATCTTTACAAAGGTAAGACTTTTACCTCAAAATGTAACCTTGTGCAAGGTGGATTTGTTTATTTGTGCTACAGGATGTGATTCCCAGATTTTGAGATCAATAGTGGAGAAGGCCTTCTTGCCACATTTAAAAAAAACAGGTTGCACCCCCTACTGGCCTAATTAAACTACAAACATGTATATTAGTAACACTAGTCTCATTACTTAAATACATTACACTACATTGGAAGGCTAGAGCATCACTCACCTGGGAGGGTTTCAAACATCTAGCTATCAAACACCTACTAGCTCATAAATATTTAACCTTTACATAGAAATCTCATGCCCACTTTACTGAATTTTGGAAATCCCTTTTTGATCAGATTCTAGTTTGATGTTAGTATCTTTGCTTAACAATGGAGATTTGGCATATGTGTAAATAGTTTTGTTTCTTTTCAGAAATGTTACTCTCATCAATGTAATCCTGTTCATATTGTTACCTTTCAAATATCAGTGTTATGTTTATTGAATCTTTGCTCAAAAAGAAAAAAAAAAGATTTTTCACAAAAAAAAAAAAAAAAAAAGAAAAACATATTGCAGCAATTCCACTGAAAAAGATTTATTGTAAGCACTTTCATTCGCCCTTTGCTAATGAACTTCTTCAGACAAAAAATCAATTAATTACAGATCACTTAAATGCCCTCTCAAGGGAAATATACTGACATCACATCCTGTTCTTCAATTTAAAAATATACACAATAAAAATACAATTAAATCATATGACAAGAACTAAATACATATATATTTGTGTGCTTTTATCATTCACATAAACTAAGATTGAATGAAATTGATTGAAAGAATATTAATGAATCCATACTATGAAAACAATATATATATATATATATATATATATATATATATATATATATATATATATACATATATGTATTTAGCTATAGTATTTCTAAACACTGTCCATCTTGAAGTTGTATTTTTTCTTTTTTGCAATTAAAAAGGGTAGGAAGAAATGATTTATTAAAACTGTGTATAGTCATGTAGTAATTAAAGAGCTGCTGCCCACTGAACAAGAAACTACAAATCTGTGATCTGAAAAAAAAGATTTTACCTCTGCACTTTACAGCTGAGTCCATCTTGGCTAAGTAACTTTATACATTTATTTCAGTGCTTTCTGGATAAAGTGAATTAATTTTGTTGTTATTTTATGGCAGTTTAATTTCCTAGTGCATAATTTTACTACTTTACTTCTTTATTGCCCAAAGTGCTTAAAACTGTTTGAAATTGCTACATGTATTTGCCATTGATTACCTTTGAGTACAATGATTAAGTGTATACTGTTTGTTCCAGCTTTTCATGATCCTGCTTGTAATCAGATTTTGGCTTTTTTCTGGTGGCAGAAGAAGGTAGTCTGGACAAGTTCTATGTGTGTGTTTGCTATTAGGTTACTCCCAGTGTGTTGCTATTGGTTGGAGTGCTTTTAAGAGCCCTTTCTTGCTGTTTTCCTGTGTATTTGAACAGACACTTTAGTGCAATGCTGAGCACAGTTCCATGGTAATGTGCAATGTATAGATGGGGGGACCTTGACAGATATCTGTTATCCTACCTCCTCCGTCTCCCAAACCCTATCAATCAGTATCACTACTAATAATCAGAGCTGCTGTCAGTTGTATGACAAGCTGCACTGCAAGCTATGTTCACAAACGTGATTGCTGGCAGCCTCTGTGAGGCATGTATCAGTTCTAAGTTGCTTCAAGGAAGACTGTAGTTGCTCTACATTATTCTGAGTTGCCATAACTGCTCTGTGTTGCCCATAGTGGCAGTTACTAACACACACCTGCAGCACATTTCTCCCATTTACAGTTGCTCACTAAACCTATGTGACCCTAGTATGTATAGTTACTTTGACTTAAGTCATGTAACCCTCCATAAGAAAATTCACATAATTATAATTCATCTATATTAAAAGCTACACTGTTACATCCTTCAATAATATAGCATAACCCAAGTAACTATCTCTATTACATTTATATAGCAAATCAGTGTAATTTCTAAATGTTTTGCAGAGTCTTTGAACTAAAAGCAGAAGGTCAACCTACTTGTTTTCCCTCATTGCCAGCCTCATACCCTTGGTATCCTCAGGCAGCATAGTAACTGCCTCATGTTCACCTCTTACAGAATAATAACACTTCTGTCTGCGAGAGATGCAAATATTTAACAGATATGAAGGCATCTCTCTAATGGAAAAACATGGACTATGAACAACACACTCTTTCATCACATTCTACACCAAGTCACACTAAAACTAAAATATCTTACATTAAGGCTGCAAAAAACATTCTTGTCAAAGGCTCCTAGATTCATTAAGACTAAATCTCAGCATAAATCTAACATCACATTACTCTCAAACACTCCTTCAACAAACAATTTCTGAAAGTCACATCTTCTCAAGTCCATTGCACCAAATCAGTCTATAAATAAAATTATGCAATGATGGCTCATTTGTATTCAAAAATGGGCATGCCTGTTGTAAACTGAGCATATACCAACAGAATAAAGTCTGGCCGCTGAAGTACCATTGAGTGTCTGCACTTTCTATTGGAATATGCTGAGAACAGCACAAAATAAAAGAAAAATCAGGTATGTTCTTAAAAATAAAGACACAAAAACATACTTGATTTTCCTCCTGTTTCTGTGCTGTTCCTTGTAAAATATTGACAGAAAAAAAACTAAAACAGCAACTGAGATTCTCTTTTCTCCATTGCTTCTCCTACACTACACTACACTGATTTACTGTGCAAGCGTGGGGATATAAGTCCTACAAGCTTGCTCAGTGCATCAGTAACAAAGAATAAATGCACAGGAACACTTCAGCACTCTAATACAAAGACATTATTTAAGAAAGGTAAGCAAATTTTTTCTTAAATAATGTCATTGTATAATAGCAATAATCCATTCCTGGGTGTCAGTATAACAGGAGTTACCCACGGTTGGCTTTGTTTAGTCACTCAGGAGATCAAACCACTCCAACCATGGGTAAATCCTGATATACTCACACCCAGTCATAGATTATTGCTTACTTGTTTTAGTAATCAGGGGCTCTATAATCAGAAACAGAGATTCCACACTCACTAAGCTGAACAAGGACAGAGTGAGTTGTCTTTCTAATTCCAAGATCTCTGATCTCAAAGGGTCTGAAAATGCCCATACCTAACAAATTTGACTATGATATGGCAGTAGATCATGTGGGGTTGAATGACTTGGTATGCAAAACCCTGAAGGACATGCAAACAGACATGTCAGAACTCTTTGTGAATGTTACAAAATCAGGCAAGACACTGGTACAGAGTGGAATTCTTTCTTCTACAAGAATGATACCTATGTACAAAGTAAACATAATTAGCTTTAATAATTTGCTTAATAGCTGGTTTCATTATATGGTGATCCAATATGTGTGCGATAAGATGCTTGACAGTCCTGCTTGCTTTGCAATGGATGACCTACACTTCTCTTTCTAAGGCTTCTGTAATCTGGTTAAAGCCTTTGCTGACACCACAGTGCCTTTTTAGGCAGAATCCAACTAATTGACATCCCAATGTAGTCAACATACCAAATCCTAAACTTGATCACATTAAGGTGACTCCAACTGAATAGGAGAAGTATCAGCAACAAAATGCCTGAACTCAGAGCTCTCCTGCATTTGAAACATGTTCACATCTATGTAATTACTGAAACTTGGTTCAAATGTATAGAACCCACTCTCTCCATACCTTGGTTTTGGACATACCAGACCTTCAGGCCTGATGGCAACTGTGATGATTTCTTCATATTTGTTAGGGACCATATTACCACCAGACAGACTCCCAGAGATCCACATATGGAGCTCATTGAACTCCAAATCAAACTAAACCGGACTAAGCATCGGCTTATTGCTTGTTACAGGGCACCCTATCTGTTAGAGAATACTAAAATGTATGTGTCAATGGATTTTCTCTAATAAAGTTATTTCAGGCATATATTCTTAAGCAAGCTAGGCCAGTAAATATATTTGAGTTTTGTATGTTGTTATGTAAAACATTATACTACAACTGCATGTTGCAAGTGCAGGTAAGAGACTCATCTCTGTTTTGTTATAGACAAAAATATTATGGAATATTGCTTGCCTAGGAGAAACAAGTAGGAACATAAACAGTTTGCTGTTGTATTTTGCCCTTGTTTTATTACACATTCTCTAATGACTTAAGAATTGCTTGTGTAAATAAAAAAAAAAAATACAGGTGCAGAGTATGAGCACATTCTGAAATGTAACTGCCTGATCTGGTGCCAAGATCTCTGATGTCTCAAAGGCATGTCATTTTAGATTGTGTAAAATATAATTGGAAAGAATATTTCAAAAGCTGGCACATATATTGGACAGTATTTTGCTTCATGTACTTACATATCTCTCAACCTCTTACAGCAAGAAATCTGTACAATGCCATAAAGAATGGGGAGGGGGTGGGGGGACAAAAGCCCAATAATAGGGACACTTTAAATATTGCTCTTACAAACATAAAACGTTGATAGAATTACAGATTTTGAATTACCATGAATTTTCTGAAGGATATGAAGTCTGAAAATCAAATGTCGGCCATTATGTTTTTACTTCGGTCCTCAATTAGTTATTTATTTATTAACATATGACTGAGTAGAAGTCCATTTTCAGCGGAGACCCGGGGAAAAAAGCTCCAAATTATTACAAAACATTTTAAGAATGATAATTTTACAATCTTCAAAAATAAAACAAAAACATCTGCAGCTTGCATATTATAACAAATTAGATATAATATTACACATAATATAAAAAAACATTGGTTAAGAATTGATACACGGTATATGACAATCATTTCATATTTAGAGAAATTTTAGACAGCTTGCAGAGAAATTAAAGTTAAGTTAGTCTAATACAAATAGAAATTGCAATATGAAGTGAGGGGAAAAACAGGCTTATGGTGTATTTAGAGAGAAAGTTAGGGAAGAGAATTAGATAACAGTAAAGAAGTATGGGAGAATAAGGACATATCAGGAATGAAAAGGTACTTGTTCACATTTAGCAATATAGTTTATCCTGGTTTTGAGCAAGAACAGAGCCAAATTTTATCTAGAAAGTTTATCAGAGTGGTTTTGAAAGATGGGAGGGAGGGTGGTATAGACCTAATGGATACAGGTAAGGAGTTCTAGGCCTTAGCAATCTTGTACGAGTACAGATAAAGCCCAGCAGATTTGATAGGTTTGCAGATAGACAGGAGTGTTTGTTCACTGGATCACACTGACTGACAGGGAACATAGTTGTGTAGAATGTTTTTTAGTGCTGGACAGGCAGATGAATGCTGGATAATTTTACAGGTGGTAAGAAGTTGTGCAAATGTTAGTTGATATGGCAGTTATAACCTATTTAGACTTTTCAGTGCTATACAGTGATGGGTTCTAAAAGGGGTAATTATTTGCCAGTGATTTTCCAGAAGACTACAATTGTATGAGAAACAGACCAAAATATGAATCTAAAATGTGAGCATTCTGTGAAAATCTGGACAGTTTAGAGCTAAGTGTATTTATATTAGTTTTTGTAGTCTACCATGTTAGATTTGCCATTTTGTAATCAGTCAGTACTATTCTCGACAATAAAGCTTCTTGCCACAAAATGCTTTATGTCTCAGTGAATTTACTGATGAGAGACAGTGTATTATGAAAATCTTAACAAAGGCTCCTGAATGTGCTCAATGAATTCAACATAAACAAGAGCTCCATTATTTTCGGATACTTTAACTACCCCTCAATAAACTGGAGTACCTAAACCTTCAATGTAGGACATGCCTAGAAGTTTCTACATTTAACAAACAAAAACTCCCTGAACCGGTCTGTTACCAAACACAGCAGATGGACATAACAGCCATGGTCTTATCCTTACAAATATAGCTTCTTTATGAACTATTATCCTGGTATCATTTCGTAGACCATGCCCCCCCCCCCCCCCACATACTGATAGGCAATACTTCACAAAGTCCTAAACATTAAAAATAGAAACAATTGGAAAAACTATTTATTTGCTGATCTTTACTCCAAAACCACCATGACACCAGTCTCAAATTCATCTGTTACTGTTTAATTTAAGGAAGGGTGTAGGGTTAGAATTGGGGTCAGGGGCAGGTTTAAGGTTAGGGTTAGCATGCATTACTAAGGTAGTTCAAGGGGGCATGCACAAGTTTATATCAGATGTTTGATTGTGATCCATCCTTTGACAGTCATTAAAGAAAAATATACTCTGGGCATGGGGACATGCTCAAGACCAAGCTTTCAGCAAAGTAAAAGACATGATAACAGCAGCTCGATAGTACACTACAATGTTACTAAACCAGCAGTGGTGTTTGTGGATGCTAGTGGCATTACTAAACTGACAATAATGAGTGTAGATGGTAGTACCTATGGCCAAGGTGCAGCATAATTCCAAAATCAATGTAGAAATGTTACAAATGTATACAGTACTATAAATACCACCATGGGTCTCTGCTGAAAAAAGGCCGATAGCCTAGTGGGACTAACCTGGTCAACAAAGGATAAATAAACATCATTTGGCCTATAGCTCCAGAATGCTAACTAATGCTAAACAGAGATATTTGCATTTAAAAAAAGAATGCCTTGCAAGTGTTTGGGCATGTGAGAAATGTTTTATATACCTTTTAGGGCTTAAGAGCTTCCAACGTCAGACAGACCACAAATTTTTGGTTACATTAATCAATTCTTATGACCCAGACAAAGTACCACTGAGGTACCAAACACTTTTAATCAGACTAAAATGTTCAAATGCCAGTATTATCCATGTGCATGGAAAACAACTAGTTTTTGCAGATGTATTATACAAAAAAATCATATACATGGTCAACCATTGTTTGATACCAAAGACATCAAGTCCACTAAAATTAAATTTGAGATAAAAAAATAGCCTCCCACGCAAAGGACACCTACAAGACTTTCTCAGTTGTCTACAACCTAAAAGGCAGCACTTAACAATGTGCTAAACTAAAGGTGAATGGAAATACCTATACGCAGCTAGTGGATATAGCAGATCTACTGGCCAATAAATTTAACTCCAGTTTTACCCCTTAATAACTGCCAGTCACCCCCCCCCCAGGAAATATTCCCTACCACTTCCCCACTAACTATCACAGATCCTTACTGCACTCTCTAAGGCCAGGAACGTCTCTTTGATTGGCCCTGATAATACTTTAGGATGCCTCCTGAATAGCATGAAACATGACCTGTCAGGCCCACTAGAACATCTATTTAACCATGGTCTCCAAACAGGCTTCTTCATGATAAATGAATGGAAGACTGCAGTGGTTATCCCTCTAAAGAAGGACCTTGTACAAACACATAAGTCTGAGCAGCCTTGTATGCAAGGTCACAGAAAGAATTATTATAGATCTGATAAACAATGACATAATAAATCTGCAGACACTGGACCCTATCCAGTTTGGTTATGTCACAGGCAGGTCATGCATACCTACAGTAACTGATGGACTTCTTCAAGAAGGTATCGAAAGCTATTGCAAAAGGGCAAAAGAGTGCCTACCACAACCTGACCAAGGCATTTGACACAATGCCTTACCTGGGCATTGTAGATAAACTTACAAAATTGAGCATAAACCCATATATAACCAAATGTATAGCTAGCAGGCTAACTGACAAGAAACTGGCAAGAAACAAGAAGTTAGGATAATTGACTCACACCAGGTGGAATCCCATGGGTATCAGTGCTGGGGGCCTCTACTTTTTGGCATGCACTTCTCTAAAGTCAAAGTAAACATCAAGAGCCTCTGGATGACCAAGTTTACAGACAACTGCTAAATAGGCATGATCACTGAATCTCCTAAAGATGTATACACCCCAAGAGGGCCTAACACAGACAAATAACTGGTGCTAGAGCCATACACTAAAACTCAGTGTGAAAAAATGCATAGTAGTGCCCTTTGGAAAGACTGCCACCCCTGGAAATTACCACATTGATAAGGCTCAGGAATGAAAAGGGTAGGCCCGCAGATAATCACCTGGCACCTGAGAGGATTAATTCTTTAATGGCATAATCATATAATGGCAGGATTCCTTTTGGGGTTTTATCAAGTACTATGCCTTTTGTAGATTTTAAATAAGTCATAAATAAACCATATTGGAATCACTATCTTATTATTATAGAATCACAGGATCATGGGAGATTACTAGGCTATTGACCCGGAGGTCATTTTAAGCCAAGCTGTTTCACCCCAATGTAATACCACAGAAATGCTAGTCAATACTCAAGACTGCACTTAGTGATGTCCAGGAGGGTTGTGGGCACTATCCCCAGTAAGAATTTATGGTGCCCCATCCACTTGTCCAGGTTCCTCTTGAACAGTGTCATAAGAGGTGCTCTGTTTCACATGAATTGGTAACCTGTTCCAAAGACATGTCAGTTGTTGGGAGATAAATCGGTTCCTCCAGCATTTTAAGTTGCAGACCATATTTAGGTCTTTGGAATGGGTAGCCCTAGTCCCGTCTTATTTATGGATATGAAACAAGTTCATTAGATTTGGGTCTTGGATTGCTGTGTAGGCCAGGCATAAGTCTCCCCTAAGAAGTCTATATGATACAGAGTATAGTGACAGGGTCTTCAGTCAGTCTGTGTAAGGCACATGCTGGAGCCCCTTGAACTTCTTTGTTAGAAACCTCTAGGGAGTCTCTAATTGCTGCAGGTCCTTAGTATGGTACATGCCAAATAAGACGTGAAACTCAATTATGGGCCAGATAAGTGCTGAGTATAGGGGGTTATAACTTCTTTTGTTCTCGAGGTGATACCTTTACTAATCAAGTGTGATATGTAGAAATCTTTTCTCACTACAGTAGACACATGATGGTTGAAGTTAAGGTCACAGTCAACTTGTGATCCTAGGTCCATTATCACTTCATGGGCACTTAACGGTATTGTTGATTTGACAGTGTGAAGGGACATTGTCTGTGGCAAAGGGAATGATGATGGATTTCTTTGCAGTCAGTTTGAGACTGTGACTAATACACCAGTTATTTGTCTGAGTGTGACCCTCCTGGAGTATACTGACATCATTTGTGGATTCAGTGATTGCACCTAGTTTGCAGTCATTTGCAAACTTGGTCAGCCACAACCCCTTAGTTTTGACCCAAACTTCTGAGAAGTATATTCCAACCACTAGTGGGCCCAGCACTGACCCCTGTGGCATCCTGCTGGTAACAAGTCTGCTGGTTGACGTGGGGTCACCCACTTTGATAGTGTGTGTCTGGTTTGTGAGCCAGTTGGCAGCCCATCTTACAACGATGGGGTTTACATTCAGTTTGCTAAGTTTATTGGTAATGCCTGAATGTGGGATTATGTTGAAAGCCTTGGCCAAGTTGAGGTATCCTGTGTGCACATATCTGCCGTTGACAAAGGCCTTGGTAACATTTTCAAAGAAATCCACCAGATTTAACAGGCATGATCTGCCTTCATGAAGCCAAATTGGGTAGGATCCAGGGTTTGGAGGTCACCTATGTCTTTATTTATAAGGTCCAAAATGATACATTCCATGGCCTTACAGATGAGGCTGGTCAGGCTTATGGGTCTGTAATTCCCCGGGCCTGTTGCTAGAACACGAATCAAAAAAACGAGTCCAGAGTACAGTCAAGTGCAGCAAAAAATGTGCAAAAGTAAAAGTATAAACTGCACGTAGACTTACAGAGCAGAAACTTTAATAAAAAAAAAAAAGCAGAGTAAGTGCTTTCACGACTCACAGGACGCTTCTTCAGACAATTGTACTTGCTAAAAACATTCATTTAAATAGTAGCTTACCATCACAGCTTAATATCATTAATCAATTAACTGAGCTAATAATTTAATAGAATACTAAAAAAGAGAGGGAAAAATCTCAGAAACTTTTATAAAAGACATCTTAAAAACAAATAGTATGTTAAAAGCAAAAATTAATTATAAAGTAGTATATAATTACTTATGTTTAAGAGGGCGTGCTTTCAAAAAGGGTTTTAAAGAAAACATATTGTTCAACCCAGGATATTTTTCTGCATTTAATAAGAGGATCCACTTTTGCTCAGCAGCCGCTGTTTGATTCCCTATAGCACCCCCTCTATTGGAACAAATGAGAATTTGTAGAATGAAAAACTTAAAACTATGCGTTGAGTCAGTATTCATAACATACTGCCAATGCATTTGTTTCCTTTTTGTTTCTAATGTCTCTGTTGTGTTCTAAAACTCTGTCTTTGAAGGTTCTCTTTGTTTTTCCAACATAATAAGCATGACATTTTTGGCAGAAGGCAAAATAAACAACATTCTCAGTTCTGCAGTCTGCATAGTGATGTAAAGAAATTTTAAAGTGACATGAAGGATGTATATACAGTGCTTGACTATAAATGAACTTACAAGCAGAACAATTTCTGCATGGGAAAGTACCTATCCTCGTGGACTTAGGCGCATGCGGATGCGCTGATTTATGGCACAGATGTTGTTTTAATGATTTATTGTTTTTAAAAGAGAATGAGGGTGTCTCACCAAACTTTTCAATAAAACCTGGAATGTCACGTAAAATATTCCAATTTTTCTTGATAATATTGCAATAGTTATCAATATCATTAGAATACTGCAAAACAACTCTAAAGTTTTTTGAGGTGTTACCAGATGATGTAGATGGAAGCAATTCATCACTAGAAAAATTAAAAAATGGTTTGCACCTAGTGGATATCTGTGTCCATGCTTCCTTAACACACAGGCCCACTTCTGATTCAGAATAGCCTCCTTCTAAAAATTCTGATTTTAGTACTGTAAGGGCATTGCTATCTTCCATATTATTATTGTGCAACCTTAAAGTCCTGTAAATTTGACCTTTAACCACATTTTTAGTAACATTACAGCAAATCTGTAAGTGAACTTTTTTTTAAATTTCAGAAAGTGGGAAAAAGCAAGATTCTTTTGTTTTTGGGTCAATTCCAACAATTTCAGAAAGTGGGAAAAAAAGCAAGATTTTTTTGTTTTTGTGTCAATTCCAACAAATTCGCTAGGGACGGCTTACACCTGTCACCCCTGGGTTTTCGAATACCGGCCAAGGCTCTTGCCACCCCCATAGTGCCTTTTTTAGGCAAGGCTCAAAAGACAAACCCACCTCCTTAGACAACACAAGGAAAAAGAAACTAAGGGTAATGCTGCTCAATGCCAGAAGTCTAAACCTCAAGATGCATGCACTCAAGGCTCTCCTCAGTATGGAGAATATTGATATCTGTGCAGTAACAGAAACCTGGTTCAAGGCTCCCGAGAGCACCCCAGCACTACCAGGCTATACCTCAGCCCCAAAACTTGGACCGAACCACAAAAGGAGGGGGAGTATCCATATTCAGCAATGATACCCATACCTCCAGGCTAGTGGCACTGCACAAAGCATCTGAGACCATCCATGTGCAACTAACAGTGGGCAAAACTGCCCTCCAGTTTGTAGCCTGCTACAGACCACCCTCCCAAACTCAGGAACCCCACTCGGCTTTTCTGAAGACACTGGAGAATATGAAGGTCTCTCCAAACACCATTATATTGGGTGACTTTAACTACCCAAACATAGACTGGGAGCACTACTCAAGCCCCAACACCCTAGCCCAACGGTTCTTAGAATTTATAATCTGAAATGCTATGAAAAAACTGGTCACCACTCCCACAAAAGGGGAAACATATTGGACCTGATCATCACCAACATGGGGACTCTATGTTCCATACCAGAGGTATACCCCTCATTGGTAAGATCTGACCATAAATTAATCACTATGGACATCCATATCCCATCCCCACCCCCAGCAAAGGAAACCACGGTCAAAAACTTCTCAAAAGCAAACTTCCCACTTCTCAAAACCGAGGTGGAATCCTTCAAAGCCCCAATGTATTCTATGGATACCTACAGGAATGCATAGATTGTGCTATCCCAAATAAAACCAAGTTATACTCCTCCAAAGGCAGGAGACCTGTCTGGTGGACCCCAGCCATAAATAAGCTGTACAACATAAGGAGGAAGCTACTACATGATAGAGAAAAATCCCTGAAAGGGAAGGCAACTCTGACCAGTACTAGCAAGAAACTACAATCCCTCATAAAATCATGTAAGGCTAGCTTTGAAAGAAAAATTGCACAAGATGCTAAAGATAATCACAAGGCTTTCTTTAGTCATGTCAGAAACCTGGGTGGAAACTCCCAGATATGCTCTGAGTTAGTGCAAAATGACAAAAAATACACTGAACCCACAGACATTGCCAACATCCTGGCAGACAGGTCCAGTGCAAACTGCCCCCCAAATGAGCAAATGACTATCCCAACAGAGTGTAGCCTCCCTGACATCACAGATGCACAGGTGAGAGCTGCCCTCTCCAAAGCAAAAAACACAGCATCAATGGGACCGGACGGTGTCACGAGCTGCGTTTTACATGAGCTCCAAGAAGAACTGAACCCTCACTTAAAATCACTGTTCAGTCTCAGCCTTACAACAGGATATGTACCCAAAGAATGGCGTACAGCAACAGTGGTCCCATTCCATAAAGTTGGTGCCACAATGGACCCCGGAAACTATCGCCCTATAAGCCTAACTAGCCTGGTCTGCAAAGCTATGGAGCATATCATCATGGAACTCATAAACAAAGACACTGGGAACCTCCAAACACTGGATCATACCCAATTCAGCTTTGTTAAAGGCAGATCTTGCCTCTTGAACCTGGTCAATTTCTTTGACACAGTCACCAAGGCCATAGATGAAGGGAAGGTAGTCCACACAGCCTACCTTGACCTTGCAAAAGCCTTTGACACAATACCCCACTCGGGCATCATAAATAAGCTCACCAGCTTAAATATCAACCCCTATGTCACAAGATGGGTTGCAAACTGGCTTAGGGATAGAACCCACATGGTCAGAATTGCAGGTGCCATGTCAAACTCTAAACCAGTTACAAGTGGCATCCCACAAGGCTCAGTCCTGGGACCTCTCTTGTTTGGTATATATTTCTCTGAGGTACGTGCTAACACAGGAGGACTATGGTTGACAAGTTTGCAGATGACTGCAAACTGGGGGCCATAATCGACTCGCCGGTTGACACAAGCATCCTCCAAAAAGGTCTCACAGAGATGGATAACTGGTGCCAGAGCCATGGCCTAAAGCTAAATGCCAAAAAGTGCATAGTCATCCCCTTTGGGAAAAACAAAGTGCCCACAAATTACCACATAGGTGGTAATCCATTAAGTACGGAAGAAGTAATTAGGGATTTGGGGACCCAAGTAGATTGCAATCTCTCCTTTGACAATCACATTGCCAAAGTGGTTAGAAAGACATTCTATATAGCCCACCTTATCATGAAGGGGTTCACATCTAGATCAAGAGAGGTCATTGTGCCCCTCTACTCATCACTCATCAGTCCCATAATTGAATACTATTCCCCATTTGGGATGTACCTTACCCGACACCTGCTACAACTAGAAAGACCCCAAAAGTACCTCACCAAGAGGATCAAGGGACTCAAACAGATGCCCTATGCAGTTAGGCTAAAGAAACTCCAGCTCTACTCAGTTGCTTACTGCCTATTCAGAGGCGATCTGTGCCTGACGTATAAAGCCATGTCCAACCCAGAATTAATGGACATGCTCCACCTCAAGAAATCCAAATCCATCAGAGCTACACGCTCCAGTGACTTAAACCTTAGCACAGAAATAAATAGAACATGCTGGAGGGACAGATTCATATCCCAGAGGCACCCCTCACTCTGGAACAAAATCCCAGTCCATGTCAGACAGAGCCCCTCAATGACCCTCTTCAAGAAGAATCTTGACGTTTGGATGGGAGATCGTAAATTTACCCCTGGGATCTCTTCTGTGTCACTGCTAGACAGAGGCATGGTAAATTAACCTTAAATGGGCTATCTTCTCTGACCTACTATACAGAGGCACAGTCAACTAATCTAAGAAGGGTGGCAAAAGCCAAACACACTCTGGCTAGGCTTGTAAATGCCCTAGGGCAGATAGCCTAGTATCAATCTATGAACCTATGAACCTATGTTTAGGATGCATGCTCCTTTTGTGTAGAAGGGTACTTTTTCTAGTTGGCTTCTTTTAAATGCTACTATTAACCTTCTGTAAGTCAGATTTATCAAGAGAGACATCTAAGAATTCTATATGATTATATGAATGTTGATACATGAACTTGAGGAAACTGGTAGTATAATGTAAAAAAGTAACAAAACAATTTAATTCAGTAGTGCTTCCTTTCCACAACATAAAAACATTATCAACAAAGTGTACATGCCAGAGGATGTTATCAAAAAACTCATTAGCAGGTGTGAAAATGGCTGTATGCTCCCAATGTGCTAGAACAAGATTGGCGTAGCTATTGGCACAGGCTGTGCCCATAGTCACGCCAGTCTTTTGAAGAAAAATATAATTTTCAAAAACAAAAACATTATTTTCAAGAACTATTTCTAACAGAGCACAAAGTAGTGTGATTTTATTACTAGAAAAACACTTATTAGTTATGAGAAAATCTCTAATCATCTCTATACCCATATCATTGGGAATACAAGTAAAAAGTGACTCAACGTCTAATGTAACAAAAAAATTCACAGTTGATAGTTGAGAGATGATTACACAGTGTCTGTAAGAAAGACTTAGTATCTTTTAAGATAGTGTGACAAGTATCTAGAACTGGATGTAAATTGTTCTCTAAAAAGATGGAAAGTGGTTCCGTGCACCAGCCTGTGCCGGCCACAATGGGTCTCATAGGTGGGATTGTTTTGTTTTTGTGTATTTTTGGCAGTCCATCTATAGATGGAATAAGAGGATGAGCTACGTTAAAGAATTCAAATAATTCTTCATTTATAAGCTTGGTCATCAACAAATCGAAAACTAGGAAAGAGACTTTTTCCATAACACCATTTGCAGTAAATCTCGTTATATGTTGATAAGTACTTAAATCATTTAACAGCAACGGCATTTGATTAATGTACAGAACTTTATCTAAAAAATCACTATTTCCCCACCTTTGTCAGCAGGTTTAATAACAATTGAATGCAGATCTTTAAGTTCATTCAAAGCTGTGATGTCATCACTAGACATATTATAGAAATTACAATGTGTTCCTGTCCTAAAAAGCTATCTAAATTCATATTTATACACATTCATAAAAGATTGAACTACTGCATCAAAATTAGGGCTGAAAGTACTAGGTTTTATATAAGGATGAATATTTCTATTTCTATCTCCAGTAAAAATAGTTTTAAGCGTTAGGTTTCTCCCTAAAAGTCTCAGGTCTTTGAGCATTTCTGCATGGTCTGCTCTCTTAGAGGAAATAAAAGATAAGCCATTGTTCAATAATGTTAATTGCTCAGTAGTAAGTTCAATAGATGAAATGTTAAAAATGGCACCTGTATCTACTGGCATCTTCTTTTCACCGGTGGTTGATTTCTGTCTGTACTCACAGGCCGTTGTGAGCTTCCTTTTCTTGTGTTGCTCCTCGATCAACTTTTCATGGGTAGAGGGCTTTCCAGTAAAAATACGATGGTAAAGCTGCTGTCCTTCGGTCTAACCGAAGCACTGCTACCTTTAGTGGATACATTTGGAACAGATGATCTTGTAATATTTAAATTACAATTGTTTACTTTAGAAGATGTAGTTGTTTTGTTAGAGTTGTTAGGAGCACTACTATTCAGTAAAGGGGATGCTTGCTCCATAACAGAAGTTGTCACTAAACAGCGTTCATTATTAGTAGTACCATTACTGAGTGCACTTTCGTGCTGTTGATCCATAGTAATTTCCATTCGTTCTGAGGATGGGGGTGTTGGCATTGCATTAGTATCATGATTCAGCCTGTGTGATTGGTTCTGTTGTTGATTGACGGAATTTGACGGTTGTCTGCTGTTGAAATCTCTGGGCCAAGTGAACACATGCTATTTCTGAAAATCCTTGTGATCTCTGCAGCTTTTTAACTTTTGTAAGCTGCACACGCTTTTCATATGAGATAATATTGTCTTGCAAAGCATCCAATTTGTCACCTAAAACACTAGAAGTGAATTGTTTGAAAATGATATCTTGACATGTAAGAATTTCATCTCTAAGGTCATTTTGCATAGGAAGGAAGAAATTAATAAGTAGGTTGATATATTGCACACTAAACTGTAAGTTCAATTCCTGCCATCTGCGAAGTAGTTCAGGATACTCGTTGCCATAGCTAGGCATATTTAATACTCGTAGACCCCTAGGGATCACTTTATGTTGCAGAGAAGCTTGTAAGTGCAGGCTTTGCCACTGCAACCATTTATACTTAAAGAGTTTGATTTCAAGTTCTTTATAAATCTGTAGAAACTCTCTAGATAATGAAATATCGGCAACACTATTGATAGCTTCATCAAAAGAATTTAGGTTGAGTAATGGATTATCTGCAATATTTAAAATACGAGTTAGCCGTTCACAACCTGTAATTCCAATACTGGAAGTTACTCTAGATTCCATTTCAACAGTTTCTGCCCTGCCTCTTTCTCCGAATATAAAAGAGAGCAAGAATCAAAAAAACGAGTCCAGAGTACAGTCACGTGCAGCAAAAAATGTGCAAAGGTAAAAGTATAAACTGCACGTAGACTTACAGAGCAGAAACTTTAATAAAACAACAAAAAAGTCAGAGGTAAGCGCTTTCACAACCTCTCTTTTTTAGTATTCTATTACATTATTAGTTCAGTTAATTGATTAATGATATTAAGCTGTGATGGTAAGCTACTATTTAAATGAATGTTTTTAGCAAGTACAATTGTCTGAAGAAGCGACCTGTGAGTCGTGAAAGTGCTTACCTCTGCTTTTTTGTTGTTTTATTAAAGTTTCTGCTCTGTAAGTCTACGTGCAGTTTATACTTTTACTGTTGCTAGAACACCTTTGTGGAGGGGGATAACTGTTGCTGTTTTCCATTCCACAGGAATAAAGTCTGTGGTTAGGCTATGATTGAAAAGGGTACTTAGTGGTGATGACAGTTCATGTTTTAGCCTGTTTAGAAGACACCCTGGGATGTTGTCTGGTCCCATAGAGGCTATGTTTTTGCCTTGGACAGGGGTTTGAGAACCTATTCTTCAGAGATGTAGGGTGGGAGGGAAGTTTGGGGGAAGGTTTGTTGTAAATTAGGAGGGGATAAGGGAGTGAACCTTTTGCCAAACCTATCTGCTAGCAGGTTTGCTATCTCTGTGGGATTAGCATGTGTGATAACATTGGCTACCAATTCTGCACATGCTTGGGTCCTACCCTTTAGGTTATGTATGTAGCTCTAAAAGGCCTTATGGTTACCCTTGCCTGTACTTGCTATGTTTCTCTCAAAGGAGGCTTTGGAGGTTTTGACAAGTTGTCTTATTAGTCGGTTGAGGAGGGTGCATTTCCATTGTCGGGTCCCTGCCTTTGTATTCTTGGACAGCAGCTGTTTGCTTTTATTGTAAAGTTTGTTGATGCTGGATGTCCACCATGGCAGCTTGATTTTACTTGAGGCTCTGGCTTATACACTTATGCAACTGACTGTACAGGGCTTTAGTGCAAGCTTTGACGTAGTTACCACTTCCAGCTTGGGGTGGAGCTTGGAATGCATTTATACCGTCACCTAGGAGGGTATAGTTTGCCTTGGTGAAGTTTTTTAGTCTGATTTCTCTCTTTGTGAGTTCTGGTGTTAGTGCCAGCTCAAAGGCAACTAATTTATGATCAGTTTTAACTAAAACAGATCTAACAGTTGCGGCAGTGCATCTGTTTGACATGGTGGACCAGATCTAGAATGTTTGTTCCTCTTGTTAGGGTATGGACAATTTGTTCCATGGTGTTTGAATTAACAAAGTCAAGGAACTTTTGCACTAGTGAGTTAGAGCTAGCGTAGGTTTCCCAGTTGATGGTGGGATAATTGAAATCCCTCATAACCAGTGTATTCGATAAAATCTGGATTGTCTCCAGTTTGATCAAGTAAGCTTTGTGGGTGCTGTGACCCATAGAGGGGATCTATAACTGGCTATGTCTTGAATGGGGGTCTTACCCACTGTAACCTGGACCTGGAGTAACTCTATGGAATTGTCCAGTCTAACTAGACTGGAGGTGAATTTATCCTTAATACAGACTGAAACACTGCTTCCTTTGGTTTTCAAACATTCATTTTGCAGTCTAAAGGAGTGGAAGGCATTGTAGCCTTGCAAGGCTAGGGTACTATGTGAGGCCTTGAACCAGATTTCTGTGACTGCACAGACATCTGCATCCTCTAGTGATAGAAGTGCTTCGAGGGAATGCAGTTTTTGGTTTAAACTCCTAGCATTTAGCAGCATGACCCTTATTTTGTTCTGATTGGTTAATTTCACGTTGGTAATGTTGTTTTCAAGACCTTGCCTAAAAAGGCACTATAGGGGTGGTAAAAGCCTTTGCCAACAGCTGAAAGCCTAAAAGTGCCAGGTGCAAACTATCTCTGCCAAAGCAGTGAGGTTTGTCGACCATGGCTTCCCAGGCTGACAAAAGCTGGATCCACTTTGAGTGACATCAAAAACCAAGCCAATTATTGAAATCAATAATTTTTTGTTTATACTATGGCATCATTCTATGTGATGGTAGTATGTTGCTGAAGGCTAGGGACATACCTGCCTGGGACACATACTCAGAGAGCTCAAACATGCTTCTCTTCATATATAGTCCTGTGAGGTACATCTCAGGTCATTCACACCAACATGAACTATGATAGAGTCATAACGCTACTTGTTGCTGAGAGACCTGAGTGCATGCATGATCTGACGAATCCTGGCACTGGACAGGCAGCTGAGTTTGACTGTCTCTATGTCCATCCTGGTGAGTGGGACATCCAGGTTGGACATAGATGACAAGAACATTAGGTTTTCGAGTATTATGCCTTACTGGCTTGATGGATGAGACACTGGTGTTGCTATGTGTCATGAGTTGGAGGTCTCTGGTGTTTCAGTAAGTTTTTCGAGAGAACCTCCGCGTATGTGGATTTACATGTTTGATGCAAACTATGTGTATGAGTAGTGTACTATGTGCATATGTAGTGGTGGGTGAGTTGACAACCTTGTCCGTGTTACTGTTTTGAGTGAGAGATAGCATGGATTCTAGATTCTTGGTGTAATACATCTCTCATACTCTGTACTAGACTATGTTATTAGTAGAGGGTTGTCTGTGTATATGAGGCAATTGCTACACTGCCTCAAGAGGCCCAAGTCAACAAGGTTGGCACGTGAAAGAATGGTAGTAAAACTGTCCATAATGCTAGGTTGAAGACTGCTGTCACTAGGGGTGGCTTTTCAGAATCAATCATGGAGGAGCTCAGTGGATGGATATCTCTGGCTTGGTTTTAGGGAAATTTGCTGAATTTAACTGTCTGGCTTTGGCGCACAATTGAGCAGGAGTGCGCAGTGCTGCGAGACATGCAAACAAGCAGAAATCTCCTCAAAATGCAGGGCTTAAATAGCAAAAGCTAAAAACCTGAAATAAACTTTAAGAAGATTCAAAAGGACCAATGATGATGCTTATTCCAAGCCCTAGACCAGCCTCCCTTTATCAGACAGCTCCCAGTCATCACAGTTCTCTCTGAAAAGTGCAGATAGGCCCCTTCCAATCCAAGATGGCCTGGAAAACATGAAAAGAACAAACAAACCACTACAAACAGTTCTAGAAGCAGCAAACATGAATCTGTTTCTATATCTGCATTAATGTGGAGGTTTTTTTTTTTTTTTTGCTAAGGAATTATCCAAACAAAGCAGTTGCCTTTGAGCTTATAAATGGGTTCACAGATTTTTTTTTTGTTCGAGTCTATCTTGGATCAGAAGCTAGTTTATTGTAAGAGTCTGAAATCAGCATATGGTGAAGAGCATAAGGCCTTACTGCTAAAAGAGTTTGAAAAAGGTAGGATAATTGGCCCTTTTCAATCCCCTCCATTTGAGACCTTTCTTGTTTCACCTCTTAGTCTCTTCCCCAAGAAAACTGAAGGTTATTTCTGTTTGATATGCCATTTATGTTATCCCAAAAGTCAATAAGGGTATTTATAAGCGGGAAGTTAAAGTTCATTACTTGTCTCTTGATGATGCAATCCAAGCCATCAAAACATTTAAAGAACCATGGATAGTCAAAGTGGACACTGAATCTGTATTTTGTTTGCTGCCTATTTGTCCGCAGGACTGGCATTTACAGGCATGCAGTTTGAGGATTAGTACTTCCTTGATACTGCCATGCCTACAGTTGCTGTGTGGCTTAGGCAACCTTTGAATGTTTCAGCACAGCTTTATTTTAGTGATGAAAACAATGGTCCCTTGCATAAGTAGAAATCCATTATTTAGACATTTTTTAATCACTGGGGAAGGAGAGACAGATGCTAAAGAAGGTCTTCATTCTTTTAATGGTTTGTGTAAAGACTTGGGTGTTTTTTAGCCCCAAGATGAAACTGAATGTGTCTCAAAGACAATAATATTTTAGGTATTGAAATACATGTATCTTGTTATTGTTTTCGCCTGCCTAAGGCCAAATTAGAGAAGTTAGCTGATTGCATAAAAAATCTGGTCTTTACTAAGGTCACAGTTGGTTTAAGTCACGGAGCTGTAGGGCTATTGAACTTTGCTTTTAGAGTCATACTTCTGGACAAGACATTTATCCACTCCCTTGCAGAATAATAACAACAGAAGAATAACTGCTGATTTGTGACTATGGTCCAGTTTTCAGTTGGATTTTAATGGTTGTTCCTATTGGCAGAGCCAATGAGTTTCGAATGAAACACTTTATTTATTCATGAACACCATAGGTGGTTGGGAATGGGTGCCTATTTCAGTGGCCAATGGTTTTCAGCTCCCTGACCTCATTCCTGGTCAGAAGGAGGTAAGTAAGATAGCACCTTCCTAGAGAACATGCCTATTTGCATTTCAGTTTTCATACGCTAGGATCAGTTTAAAAACAAAAGAGTAATTTTCAGGTCTGATAGTAAAGTGGTAGTGAAAGTGCTAATAAAGAAATCATCCATATCCTTCTGGGTCAGTTCAGTATTAAGACCGATTGAGTTACTCAGCCTGAGATTAAATCTTTTTTTTATTGTAGAGCATATTCCTGCTAAGATAAATACTCTGGCTGACTCCTTGTCTCGATTGCAGGTAGAAAGGCTCAGGCAAATGACTCCCAACACAGCCAGGGTAGCCACTCCTTTACCTTGGGAACTAGAAGATTGCCTAATGCCTGGTTTTGTAACTCATGGAATTACAGCACAGGGAGGGTTTACAGATTAACTCTCAAACATTGCATTTGGTTTTACAGTGCACTTCAAAAGGAAGAATTGACTTGCTGTTCTTTGGGCCTTGTCTTCTCCATGGTTCATGTCAATTTAGATGTAATAAGTCTATTTTCCAGAATCCTCTTTCTTACAGACATTATAAAGCACTGAATATTGGAGAGGTCCGTTAAAATCTGGATTAGATTAACAGAATATCATGCTGACATTAGGCAACCCATTGGGCATGCAATTTTAAAGTCATGCCACTTTCAGATCTTACCACATTTATATTATTTGGTCCACTTTGTTTACCTAGATGCATTTTGGCACCTTTAGAATTAGTGAGCTGCTTGGGTCCCTCAAGTGGAAGAATGTAGCTTTTATGCACAAAGTGGTTTTAATTTGGATTCACAAACTTAAGACAAACCAGTGGGCAATTGGACAGTACATCTTTTTGGATAAGTCTGTTGATGTTATGCTTTGTCCAGTATCTTGGGGATTTTCCATTTGAATTTTATCTTCCTCTCCTAATTTGACTAGTTTAGTTTTTGTTTATTCATGCAACTCCCAAATTACTTCCAGGGACCTAGCCACATACCTGGGTAGGGCACTGAAACAACAAGGATTACGTACAGTTAGCTAATCATCACATTCTTTTAAAATTAGGAGGGCATCTGACCTGCGTAATCATGGCCAGTCTGTTAAAGTGTTAAAAAAATTGGGTAGATGGTGCTCTAATGCCTATGTCAAATACGTATATAAAGTGCATCCTCAAGTGCTTACAGTATTCTAGCTTTTATTTTAGAGAAAATTATATTTATTATCTTGGGGCATTATGTTGCCATAAAATGTTGAGAGAGAAGGTATACAAATGGTCTAAATATGGGTCTGGATCAGCTCAGTGATGAAGTAATTTGGAAAGAATTCACTGGGTTAAATTGGGGGCATGTAATGCTGCACTGTTTCAAACCTTATAAGAAGTAGGTTTTTCCCAAGTATTGACTGGGTTTCATTACAAAGTGATAACTGGTTTATTACATGCTTAGAGATTTGTCAGCAGGCAAGCATGTTACCAGGTCTTCACCTGGCTTGGTCTTCAATTCTTCCCATTTTAACTTGGCATGGGTTCATAGACACTCAGCTACAGATAAAGCTAGAATACTTGTGAACCATAGTGTGGCTAGGACTGCGCTGCTATTTTGAATTTCAGTAGTGGAACACTGGGACCTTTATGTCAAGGATCTTGTTTGGTTTGGCAAGGATCAAGGTAATTTTCTGTGTTTGGCTTAAACACTTTCAATCTTGATTTTCTGTTCTCTTGTAAATAGTATACGCAGTCATAGAACAAAATAATAATTTGGATTTTATGCTAATTTCTTCATTTTTTTTCTTTTGGTACCAATTTTTTCATAGATTTGATATCCATGTTAGGTTAGCTTAAATTTTATTTTCCTATGTCACTGAATTTGAATTTAGCTGTTTAGAATTACAAATTGTCTGTTAAGATGGTGATGTTTTCAAACTTCATGCCCAGGAAAGAGGGAAGACCAGGCTAATAATCAGCCTGGTGTGCAGTTGCTGTGCAGCCTTAATCCCCCTTTTACACCTTCCTCCTTGTGCACTCCTTGTGCACTTTCCTAGGTAATCCAACTAAATCCCAAAATGGCAGGTAAAGCTGACAGGATGTGCTCATAGGCTACTTGGCTACAAGACAGGCAAATGGGAGGGCTTCATGTCATGCCACTAGGTAACAGGCCGGTTGTAGAATGGATGAGGTGCATGTTTTTTTTTTGTTACAGTATAGGTTTTGGACTCAATAAAAAGAAATATCTATGGAGAGTTTTCTTTATTAATAAATTTATGTTTGGGTTTGTGAGGGGGTGTGGCTTGGAGCAGCAGAGTTCTTGAGCGCTGCAGTCTTCATTTTTTCCTGACAGGATTTTTTATTTAATTTCACCATCAAAGACCTGAAAATACTAAAATCAGATTCTAGAAGTAGTAAGCTACACGTTGGTGTAATTTTTAAGCTAAATTTTTCATATTTTCCTGTCAAACTTTTGAATAGAAGGGACATTGAAACCACATTCACAAAGAAGATGAGCAACTCCAAATTTTCTCAGCAAGAAACTCCAATGAAGAAAGAAATACAGGCAATCCTTACTACAGTTCAAGACATGGTGGGTAAAATAGACAAATTAAACTTAAAAGTGGACACTATAAAAGAAGATACCACCAAACAAATAACCTCATTAAATGAAATCCTTAAACAACAAACTGTCCAGATTGCTGCTTTGGAAGATTCTGTAACAGATATAGACTACAGGTAACAGAAAGTGAGAAAAACATAGACTTTCTTCTTCAAGAAAGCACTAGACTCATTAAAAAGATAGATGACATTGAGAATAGAGCCAGATGAAACAATATAAGATTATATGGCATCCCGGAGCAGATGGAGGGAGACAATATGATTAATTTCCTGACTTCTTGGATTCCTAAAGTCCTAAACCTACTTGAAGCACTATCCTTCTGTATCCAGTAAAAACAGCTGTCCAAGATCTATTATTGTAAGAGTTATCACCACTCAAGACAAAAAACTTGTTTTAAGAACTGTCTGGTCCCTTGCTCCATTAAAAATTGGTGACCAAACTAACAGGTTTGACAACAACTGTCCAAAAAAAGAGCATGTGTCCCTAATAAAATCATTAAAAAAGGAAGGAATCAAAGCACAACTCATATTCCCAACAGAATAAGACTATCCCTGCCAGAAGGAAAGAAAACTTTTGACTCTCAAAGAAGCATCCAAATTTGTCCAAAAAAAACCCTTTTAAGTCAACCTGATCCCATGGATTCTTCAATGAACTTAAAAGGACAAGTTTCAAATAAATGAGTGGACTATTGAAGAAAAAAGAAACCCAGAGACAAATGATTATACATAAGTTCACATTTCATCCAATTTTTTGTTTTTTCCCTTCTAAATACAGTGGAATCATATACAGAAGGTAATGTAACTTTTTCTCTCTCCTATTATCTTTCCCACAACAATGCTAACTTTATAAATAATATATATTACTCAAAATTCAAGTAAATCAAAATCTTATCCAACTGCAAACTATTATTTTATACTTTTGTCTCTTTATATACATGGCATAGCACTAGTGAAATGGTATAAAATCACTTACTCATTTCATATATTTATATATATTTTATATTCTACACTTGTTTCTTCATGTATGTGCTTTCCCTTTCTGTTTTAGTCTTAGTGTCATAGTAACTAATCACTGCAGGAGAGAGATATGCTTACTGTGTTGCTGTTAAGTAATTAAAAAGAAGGTGGTGACATTTTATTATATATATATATATATATATATATATATATATATATATATATATACATTTACTACTTAACTGAACTTCTGCAATGTGCTCCACTTAGCTAATATATCTTATAGCTATGTATGGTTGGTAATTTGGAGCCTTTATTTTAAATATTCATTATTTTACAAGTTATGCTTAAAAGCTTCACTTCACTAGAAAATTCCTGCCTACTTACTTTTTTGATGGAATTTTAACAACCTTTCTGACAAGCTCAAGCTTCTTAAGGCTTTTGTTAGCTCACAGACTCATGAGTTACAATCTGTGCTGTCTTCCAGGAAGTAGGCATGGCCTCTGAATCTGTTTTTCTTCCCTGAACTCTTAACAGCCAATCAAATTCAAGGATGATTTTTTGAACTGTGTTTTCATTCATTTAGCAATCATTTTTATGTAAAAACCCCGGGATTCATGAAGCTTGCGCCAGGTGCCGGAGTAGCGTCAGCGATCTAGCGCCAAATATGGCTGCCGAGTGATTCAGGTATGAGCTGTTTCCACATGCACTACCAGCATACGCAAGAGTTGCACAGCTCGCGGCGCATGTATGCTAATTACCCCATGTGCAGCAGTGTAGCATGCAAATGAAGGTATATAGTGATTCATGAAGTGGTGCAGGCATAGCATAAGCATGAAGAAATGTAAACCAAAATAATGGTTTACATTTTTTCAAACATAAAATCGGAGCCATGAAAGCAGACCAAACTTATGTATTATAATGTTAATATATGCCAATGGCTAAATATATAGCCAATGGCATAAAAAACATGCACAACACATAAAAAATAACATTTAATGTCATGGCCACACTAACGCAAAGTAAAACCGCAGTGCATCTGTGTGCAAATGGGATCACAAGGAAAATATATTTAGATGTCATAAAACTGCAATGTAACACAATTCATGAATTCCCCATAATAGTCAATGGCATGCATGCTACACCACAACCATGGCGCAAGGGTTGCTAAGGGTCTGTGACAGTGTTCTGTGTGGTAACTAGGAATTAGTAGTCAATGCCATGCAAATGAGTCAAGTAATACTGAATCGCAAACACCCCATTGGCGTAAGGATGTACCACATGGCGTAGTGGTACAACACCAAGGAATGGCCTGGAGGTAAACATGACATCAAGAGAGGGGTGCGCCACCGTAGCTGTAAGCACATTGGATCATTGCTAATCCGGGTTGCCTGTTGCTAAGCAAAGCCACAGGATAGGGGTGTGGAAGTAGCCATAGCTTTGCTTAGCTGAGAGCACAGAAGGTAATTAAAAGTGCATGTGAACGTGGATGAAAACACGCCAAAACCTGGTAAACGGCTGTGCGCGGCATGCACCACAGCTGAAACAGGAAGGATATGGGAAGACAATAAGGAAATGCTGCAGCATGGTAATTGGAGTACAAATGAGTAATTAACACCTAGGAACTCACAGTGGGCCATTGACAACAGCTAACAAGGCTGCTAGCAGCTACCTGCAGAACAGGAAAGGGAGGTGCCGTACAGCAAAGAAAAGAGAACTGTCACAGCAGAACAAAGCAAACTTGCAGTAGATCAGCTACATAACACATTTCCCAACACAATCCTGGGTTGTGAAAGTACAAAACAAGAAAGCCGGCAGCTGGATGCATGCCTGACAATGGGAGGGAATCGGGTTGAAAAGTGAAGTAAAGGGCAATAGATGAATCATGGCAGCCAAGCGTAAGTCAACACCAAAGGCCCCACAATAGCAGTACCTGCTGTAAAACCAATAATTAAGATACCCTGCAGCTGGAATTGCACAAACACACCCAATTACACCAGCATCATCCATTGCACAATAGTATAAGGTGTGAAAGCCCCACACACACACTTGTGTATTCCCAGACACTCTGCACCATTGGTGTATACAGATGGGGAACTTTTAATATGTACATGTTAGGGGCCACCATAGCTTTGATTCACCAGCATGTGTTGGAGACTGACGGTGGTGTGGAGGATGATGCTGACAACCATCTCAGGCACCAGAGGAGGAGAAGAGTGTTCAGACCCAGGGTAACCTACCAGGGGCTACATGATCTGGAGATAGTAGAGCATTACAGGGTGGACAGGGACATCATACAGCAACTTGTTGAGCTGTGCCAGCCATGCCTCAGAGCCAGAAGTAACAGAGGGGAACCCATCCCAGTGGACACGAAGGTATGTGTAAGCTTGAGAATACTAGCCACAGGTACCTTCCAAAGGCCAACTGGGGATATCATGGGGATCTCACAGGCATCAGCATCCAGGGTACTCCACCAGTTCCTGGATGCCATGTTACCACATGCCAATGAGCACATATACTTCCCCCGAATGCAGGAGGAGTTGGCCAGCAATATGCATCTCTTCCACCATGTGGCAGACTACCTGGAGGTACTGGGTGCAATAGACTGCACGCACATACACATCAAGTCACCACCCGGTGAGCAGGGTAGGCACTACATAAACCACAAGGGATACCCCTCCATCAACTGCCAGGTCATGTGCAATGCCCAGGGCATTATCATGGATGTGTGTGCTGGCAGCCCTGGAAGCTATCACGACTCCCACATCTGGCATGCCTCACAGCTGTATCAGGTATTTGCCAGGGGGGACATCCCATATGGCCACCTGGTGGGGGATGCTGGCTATGCACTGGAACCGTGGATGATGACTCCCATCAGAAATGCACACACAGCCACACAAGAATGCCATAATGAGGCACACGCAGAAACCAGAATCATCATAGAGCGCATGTTTGGGATGCTGAAATCATGGTTCCATTGCTTGGACATATCTGGTGGAGCCTTGCAGTACTCTCCAGGCACGTGTGCCCACATCTTCATAGTATGTGCCATGCTACACAATATGATCCTGCAGAAACAGCTGCAGCAGGGACAGAATGGTGAAGGCCCTCACAGCCCACCACCATTGCCAAGGGACCCACAGGCACAGAGGGACTCAGACCACGAACACCCTGTGCTAGCCCCAGTAGGCAGATGGAGGCATGCCCAGTATGCCCATGCCTTGGCAAAGAGGGAATGTATAGCACACACACTGACAGTGTAGGCACTCATGGACTGACACCCTTCTCCACCTGCACACACAGCAAACATGGATGGCACACACACACGACCACCTGTAAATTGTCATGTATAGGTGGTCTACTGTGTGCATCCTACATAGGTAGCCCTCAACTATTGTACACACAACTGCCATTGGCACAAGGTAAGTCAATACCTGAACAGTAAATTAAGCTATCAGCATGTGTCCATACTGTATGTAGAGGTTCATAGATACATAGGTAGGTACATGCCTAACTGCCCAAGGCCACTCATAAGCATAGGCAAAAAGTGTCTGCTGTCACCACCCCATCGATTAACTAACTGTCCCTCTGTGGAGCAGAGCCAATTGTGGGATCCCTGGGGTGTATCCACTGTTCCCCACCCACTCTGCAAGGATTCCCTGGAGTGTTAGTGAGGGGTTTTGTATAATGTAATCAGGGATGTAGTTCCAAATAATGGGGAGTATCCCTGACAGGAATCTTCTCAGATGTTTACATGTTACATAGTATACCTTAAACACAGCTTGCATATATAGGTAGTATTCCACAGAATAATAAACATGTGGAACACACAACCGCTGAAATGTGCGTTAATCACCCTTGCACTACCAGTGCCTGCTCTGAGAGGTAAAATACCACTGCCAGGATTAGAACATGCAACCATGTACACAATCTTCACAATAACATACCACTAAGCTACCTGAGATGTACCAATGGCAGTTGTGTATACTGACAGGATAAAACACAAAAGGTAGGAATGTGTGGAAATAGGACAAACCGGCATGTACCCAATGAAAGGTGTATGTTTATATATATATATATATATATATATATATATATATATATATATATATATATATATATCTATATATATATATATATATATATATATATATATATATATATATATATATATATAGATATATATAGATATAGATATATATATAGAGAGAGAGGGAGAGAGAGATATATGTCGATATATGGGGATATACATATATATGTAGATATATAGATAGGTTAACAACATCTACATAACCATGGAGGTACATATAAATGGGATACCTACCACATACCGACTGCTTGACATACCGACGCACGTAATCCCGAGGCTTAAGGTCCGAAAGAACACAGTACCAAAACACCAGATGCGCGAGGTTTAAAATCACGATGTTAAGGGACAGTTAGTCAGTGCTTCTGGTGTTGCGGTTCAGGTAGGTTACTGTGTGTAAGTGTGTTTCTGAGGGCTGTAGTGTGTGTAAGTGTGTGTTCTGAGTGTGGTGTGTGTTCCTGGGGGACTGTAATGTGTGGGTGTGGGTTAGCTTTGTGCATCTGTTTGCGCGATCTAGGAGGTAGAATATTAAAGTAGGGGGGTGCAGACACCTACATGGGGGGTGTAGGGGGCTTGCCCACCTGCTCATATGTAGTGTAGGATGGTTTGTTTGGATGTGGTGGGTAGCAGTGTGTCTGTGTGTGTGTGTGTGTGTTCCATGTTCGTGTTACTTTCGCGAGTTACTGTCACTGTCGGTAATGTAGGATATGAGAGTCTGGGTGCAGTACTGTGGGCATTAGAACTGTGTGGCTTTGGGATTCCATAGGTATCCCGTATACAGCGGTTGAAGTGTTCATATATGAGTATAACATGGACCATAGCAATCACACATTCCGCCACGACCAACCTTTATGAACAAAGGATATGGAGAGTATATGCCTATACACTATTACAAATATGTGCTATGGACATGAGCCAATGATAGGGTTACCACCTGTCCCACTTTGCGAGGGACAGTCCCTCTTTGGGCGGTTGTGTCCTGACCAAATATATTAAACGTGGCAAATGTCCTGAGATTGTAGGACATAATTATGTCCCATATGTAATGTAATAGTTGCATACAATAGTTCTTTCTGTATCTAAAATACCTACATGTTACAAGAAACAGGATAAGCAACTAAACTGCTACAAGAATAAGCTTATATTTAGGCAAGAAAGGAAAGTTCTATCCCTTGTACTGACCATGGGTTTGTGTCGGCCTGTAAAATCTGATGTGTGTCCCAAAAATGTCCCACTATGGCCATATGAAAAGGTGGCAACCCTAGCCAAAGAGGGTCAGTCACCAACACAACTACAATGACTGCAAATACCTATGACAGAAATACACAGCTTTCATGTAGCAACACTTTATTACATTCTGATGTATTGCCGAAAGGATTCAAGGACTAACATCACCTGCATGCTATACAGGAACCACTTAACAGTGCCTTAATGAATCAGCCTGCAATTACCATAGTATTAGTCCACTAAAGGATAGGTGTTCAAATAGGGAAGGAACCCTCACGCACATATCGATTATGTATAAAAGCAGTTCCTACACACCTGCATCTGCTATGCACACCCACCAACATCACCCCACACCCAAACAAATTACAATACAAACTGTAATAACATCACAAATCATTCACTCACTGTATGACATCTGCAGAAGCCTTAACATACCTTGTCAGAGACACACTAACATGGCCCTATGTGAAATAGTTGCTGTTATACAATGGAACAGCTGCTGATGTTACAGGGTTTGTTTGCACTAATCCCATTTCAGAGGGTTGTGTGTACACCGGGATGTGTTACCAATTACTGAGTAACAGCACAGTATGATACACATGTACACCAAATCAAGGATGTCTGGTGAGCACACTGTAAACCACATAACAGTTCATGCATAGCCATACAGCCTTGAGCTGCCCAAACATCCTTGCCAGACTTAAACATCTGCAGAAGTATCAGGTACAAACAAACCCTGCATAAGTAGCAATGTTCTGAAATATAACAGCTGTACTCACATGTAGAACAAAATTGTCTAGCCATTACACACAATCCACAGGAGTCATGAAGCTAATATATCTCTGTCTGTCTCCATATAGCTGTTGAAATACATCACAAACAACACATCCAGGCCATCTTCCTCGAAAGTAAGGCAAACGGACAATGCCCAAAAGGAGTACTCAGTTATACACCACTGTTGCCATGGTATCGGCTAATGGAGTAGCTGCACAGCTGATGTGCATCTAATTAACTACTTTGGAACACCAATTGGTGGTCAGGATACCACATGTTACCGATATTTAACTAGAAAAGGATGGCTTATCACACATTCAAACCATCCATATATACCAGCAGAACGTTACAAAGAAGATTGAAACACAAACTGAAAAGGATTGAATCAACAGTCAATGACACCTCAGGTTACTAATAAGGTATGTAGAACACTCAGTATGTCTGTGTATTTAGTACCTGTTCTGTAATATTTAAAGTGCACGCAATCCATATAGTGGAAACAGTTATCTTGTAGTGATGTATTGTTGAGCATAGTAACGCTTGTAGTATTTATGTGTGTACTGCTGTAGGTCACAAGGCAAACACCGCATACACCACAAGGGATGCTATATAAGGGCTTTGAACACAAATATTCCTCACCAGCCGCTGTCAGTGGCAGGGCTGGTCCAACAAGTATGTGCTATAACAGGGGATAGTATATGTTGATATATTGTAACAGTAGCCATATGTATGGGTGTATTACTGAGAATAACATGTCGAAGGTTGGCCCACTGTGCAATTATGATTTGCATTGTGGGATATTGTGCCAATAACTGTGTAATGTACAGTATTGTAGGCAGATATGTATTACAAGTTACATAGCATTACTGTTATGTTAGGCAAACATTAGTTATGTCTATTGGCATTTACAATACACAATAACAGGATACATATGACATGTAGTCACCCGACAGTTTATCAGCATGATAGCAAAGTAAAATGGAAGAGCTAGTTAACTATCCATGCACATAAGACATGTAATAAGTGCAAAGGTAGGTACTAGGCTGTCTTACCAAGGGTATTTATAAGCCTAGCTAGAGTGTGTTGGCTTTTGCCACCCCCATAGGTTAGTTCCCTGTGCCTCTGAATGGCAGAGCCATTAGTTCCCTGTGCCTCTGTCCAGCAGAGCCACTGCAGTGATCCCTGGGTACATGTCTGTCTCCCATCCACACGTCAAGGTTTCCCTTGAAGAGTGCTAGTGAGGGGCCCTGCCTGATGTACATTGGAATCATGTTCCAAAGCATGGGGAGTGTCCGGGTCAGGAATCTATCCATCCAGCATGTCCTAGTCATCATTGTGGTTAGGTGTATATCCCTAGAGCATGTGGCTCTCAGGGGCCTCTGTTTAGGTGGAGCATATCCAGCAATACTGGGTTGGACATGGGCCTTGTATGTCAAGCAGAGATCACCTGTGAGTATGTGGTATGCAACCGAGTACAGCTGGAGTTTCTTAGGTTGGGCTGCATAGGTCATCTGTTTGAGGTCAGTAATCCTCTTGGTGTGGTACTGTTGTGGTCTTCCAAGCTGTTGCAGTTGTCTTGTAAGGTATATCCCAAATGGGGTGTTGTATCCTTTAATGGGTCTAATAAGTCATGAGTAGAGAGGCACAATGGCCTCCTTTGATCTGGATGCAAACCCATTAGAGATTAGGGGGGCCATGTAGAAGGATATTCTAACCACCTTGTCATTATGGGTATCAAAGGAGAGATTGCTATCTACTGGGGTTCCCAGATCCCTTATTACCTTTTCTGTATGTAGGGGACTAGCACCTATGTGGTAGTCCATGGGTAATTAGTTATATCCAAAGGGGATGACTATGCACTTTTTGGCATTCAGCTTGAGGCCATGATATTGACACCAGGTATCCATCTCAGTGCGACCCTTCCAGAGGGTGTCTGTAACAGCTGGGGAAACAATTATGTCCCCTAGTTTGCAGTCATCTGCAAACCTTTTCAGCCAAAGCCCTCCTGTGCTTGCCTGTACATCAGAGAATTATATACTGAACATGAGGGGTCCTAGGACTGAGCCCTGGGGATGCCACTTGTAACTGGTATACAGTCGGACCTAGGGTATGCAACTCCCACTGTGTGGGTTCTGTCCATGAGCCACTTTGCAAACCATCACATGACATAGGGGTTAATGTTCAGGTGGATGGGTATGTTGATAATACCAGAATGAGGAATGGTGTTGAAAGCCTTTGAGAGATCTAGGTAGGCTGTGTGGACCTCCTTACCCTCATCTAATGCCTTGGTAACTGTCTCTAAGAAGTCCACCAGGTTTAGGAGGCATGGTCTGCCCTTAACAAAGCCAAACTGGGAGGGGTCAAAGGTTTGGAGGTACCCAATGTCTCTGTGACTGAGATCCATGATGATGTGCTCCATAGCCTTGCAGACCAGGCTAGTCAGGCCTATAGGGCAATAGGTCCCATGGTCCATTGTGGCACCACCTTTGTGGAGTGGGATAACTGTTGCTGTGCACCATTCAGGGGGCACTAAGCCCGATGTGAGGCTATTATTGAACATGGTGCATAGGTGGGGAGCCAGTACGTTCTGAAGTTCATGTAAAATGCAGCCTGGGATGTTGTCCGGTCCCATGGATGCTGTGATATTGGCTTTAGAGTGTGCAGCTTTGAGAGGGAGGGGGAAAGGTAGCACTGAACCTATCTGCCAGGATGTTGGCAATATCAGTTGGTTCTGTAATGTTCGTGCCTTTGTGCTGTAACTCAGAGCAGATCTGGGTGTTGACATTGAGATATTTGACATAGCTATAGAATGCTTTGTGGTTGTTGTTGGAATTAGTGGTGGTTTTGTTTTCATAGCTAGCTTTGGAGGATCTTATAAGGGATCTCACCTTCTTACTGAGGCTGACCAGGGAGCTCCTCCATGCATGGGATTGTACTCTCTTTGCAACAGTGTCTTCCTCCTGTAGTACAGTTTGTTTATGGCAGGGGACCACCAGATTGGTTTCCTTAATTAGGAGTATAGCATCTTGGTTCTGTTTGGGATAGCACAATCCATGCACTCGTGTAAGTGCTTATAGAGTGCATTTGTGTAGGATTCAGCAGTTGTAACAGTATTGTCCATCTGCATGGGTGTCATGACATTCACCACATCTGTCTTAAGAAGCATGAAGTTGGCTTTGTAGACATATTATACTGTGGTTCCCTTAATGGGGGTGGGGTGGGATGTGGATATCAACGGTGTTCAGCTCATGGTCGGATCGGACCAACGAGGAGTTGACTTCAGGTGTGGAACACCGGTCACTCATGTTGGTAATGCCTAGGTCTAGGATATTGTTGCCCCTGGTGGGTGTGTGGATATGTTGATCCAGGGCATTGGTGTTTATGAATTCCAGAAAGCATTGAGCTAATGAGTTGGTACACGAGTAGTTTTCTCAGTTAATGGTGGGGTAGATTCAGTGAGACTATGTGATGAGTGTGGTGTGGTGCGAATGTTTACCTTCTCCACATGACTGTCAGGGTCAGGCTTGGTTGGAGAGAGCTTTACCTCCAGTTTGGCTAGATAAGTGCATCTCTCACAGGTTGTAGTGTTGGGTGGTAGGTGGAGAGGGTTGTCTGTGTACATGAGGCAATGTCTACATTGCCTCAAGATGTCCAGATTCATCAGATAGACAGGAGAGAACACTGGCAGCTGACCCTTGGACATGCCTGAATATAAAACTAATTTCCCTAGATAAGTGAGGAAAGTGAGTACAAGAGCTATTTTACTCTAAGCAAGTGAGAAAAGTATGTACAAAACCTGTTTACCTCTAGGTAATGAGGAAGATTGAGTGCTATAGTAATTAGTAGCTTATGTAGTGCTTACAAGTTCTGAACAAGTGCTGAGCATGAATAAGCAATCCAGATAGGGTCTTGGATAACATAAACACACTGCCCCCAACAGGTACACAATCATATATCCATGTACACCACAGGGCCCCTGTACCCACAACTATGCAGGTACAAGCTGCACTCAGGCTGCATGGGACCTGTCCACATCACAGGTTGTATCATACACATATGGCAAAACAAGATGCTCTCCATGTACACATCATGTAAAACATAGCTCCATGTCAGGCTGTGTACACACTGAATGGTGCACACCAACAGGTATCACAACCCACAAAGGGGAGACACCACTGATAATGGGAAGTACTGCACTACTACCCTGCTGAGTCTGGTCTGAAAGGCCATGAACCTTGATCAAATAATTGATGTCAGCAGTACAGATGTAGATGACAGTAAGGTTGATTTCACACTGCATATCATAACCTTGCCAGGTCATAGGACATCATCACCCATACTGTGTTCCACCTACACTCGGTATACTAGATGTACATTCCTATGTCACAGGAGTGTTTTGCAATGGGACTGCTGGCAGAACCAACACTACAGAAGGTGTCTGAATAATACATGCTCATCACACCAGTGGCAGCTACAGTAAGACAGGGTTAATTAATTGTATTCCCCCTCATTGTAGTCCATACCTCACAGACAAACAGAAGGCATCTGCCTATTGAAGTATGCAAATGACTATGACCTAGGAGCAATAGCTGACTCAAGAGTGTTGTGGACAACATACAGAAGGGGCTTTGTGGGTGAGGTGTGTGTGACATATGGCCACAATCTGACAGCTACATATTGCATTGTCACCCCTATGTTAATAACCCTGTACCCATGAACTACCACCTAGGCAGCGGTCAACATAATGGACACTGTGTGTAAGGGATGCAGCTGGGCAGTTGTCTTTCCTGTGATAGCTACGTCACCACACCTGTCAGGTAGTCATATGTGGCAACCCTAATAATGACAGGGTGCCATCCATGAATATAGAGATCATTGTCCAGCCATACACAACACTCAAGTGACCCATATCAGATCACATATTTCCTTTAAGGGTATTGGCCATGTGCAGATGGCCTACACCAGCCTTCCCATTCCCCATCTCCACTATGTAGCATGATGCATACCCTGAATAAATCCATGTCCAACCCAGTGATGTTGGACATGCTACACATACACATCCTGATCTCAAACACATACTTCATGGACATCCACCTTCCACATGCTGGACAGATCCTTGTCCCATACACTTTACATAGTCCTGCCATACTATGCATTCCTGTCCATCAAAGCTGCACATCACTCCCCTCTCAGACATGGTGTGATGACCGCATGGTAAATGTATCATTAACCCTGTGGATCAGTAATGTGGCACTGCTCCACCTGGCCCCAGAGACCTGCCTGTCAGCTACTGCCAGGTAACCTTTCATCCTAGATTCATACATGGCCCATGGCATATAGCCTACTAGTTGACTTTGACTGTACATGCTATAGTTGATATCCATCCCTGCAAATACCATCTGGCTAGCCAGTGTCCCATGTGTATCACATGTGCAACACAGGTGATACATGGCAGGATGTTGAATTGCTGTACAGTGCCATGTAGATGTATATGGCAGAACACATACATGTAAAACCTTATGTGAGCAAGTCTGCAGGGTCACAGGTCATGTCTGTTAAGGCAGTGTAAGTCTTTATATGTGACATATACACAGCATCAAGGTTGACTGCATTAATGTGGACACATCCAGCCATGTGCTGATAGGTAGGAACACCAGTACAGGCAAACAGACATGCCCACATCAAGACAGCATCCACATGGAGTATGAGCAATGTAATCAGGTGACACACACACATATATGGTGATAATATCCACTCACCATTGAGTGTCACATGTGTGTGACACAAACATGTCAGTGTCATGTAGATTTGCAAATACAACTATTTAATCATAATAAATGCGATACACATGTATGTTCAGCTGTAGCTCTGTATGTCTCTGTGAGTTACTGTGACCTGTCTCCATCATTATGTCTTCCAGGTATGCCGCATGCAAGGCTACCCCCTTTTACCCGCTTGGAGGATGAGGCCCTCATCCCATACCTACTTGACAATCATGATATCCTGTTCAGCCATGTGCCACAGGATGCACAGCAGCGGGATGCCCTGTGGATGGAACTTCACAGGAGGGTTAATGATGTGGGTGGCCACAACTGCACATACCAGCAGGTGCACAGACACTGTACAGACCTCATTAGATGGGTGAAACAGCATGCAAATGCAATTGCCAGGGAACAAGGTGCAACAGGTGGTGGACCACCAACCCAGCCCCCACTCACATGTACCAAGGAGCTACTGGCCAACCTGGGGACACCTGCAGAACCACATCCACAAGCCTTAGCCGATATTGTGGAGGTGGGTGTCTCTCAACCACTGAGCCTGGAGTTGCCTGGTAAGTCAGTACTGCACCTATAACAACTATATTCCATATAGTTGCATGTGTCACTGTACAATATGTAATGTAACATCATATGCAAGGCATGTATACACACATGCCACATACTATAGTATGCTACTCTGTGTATGCACACATGTGCATACACCATAGTATAGTCTAATGTACTGGTGTATGTGTTAACATGCACATTGCACCCTGTAGCCATCATACAGGCATGGATAATGCTCATACTGCTGTGTTACTCCTATTTAGGTACCTCTGGCATTCTGCTGTGACAGCAGCCCATTGCAGGTGAGACTGTTATTATTTATCAGGCATCGTAATGCACAGATCTATCTGCCATGTGGCCATTTACAACATGTACACATAATGTATGGTCCTGTCACAATATACAGGTCGGACCTGCAATGCATCACAATGCCTACCCATGTGCAACACTTGCAAACTATGTGAATCACCTCACCGACATGAATCCTCACAAACTGTCATTGCCAGATGTGTGGACAGCTGTGCATACAATGGTGGAGGTGCTGTTCACTGTAGGGACATGTACTACAGATCAGAACTACACATGTGGGAATACAAACAGTACTACACAGTGGGCTGGAGTATGGCCAGCCCACAGGATTCACTGGTGTGGATCATAGCCCTGCTATGAATGTCACACAATGTGATGTGCTATCTTGACATGTCCATGACATCTAGTGGCCTGGCTGCAACACTGCCTAACTAACCTGAAAACATATCCCACATACCACCCTTTGTCTGCATAACCCTGTCGTCAGTGGAGCATATGACATCTATGGGTGTATGTCATATGGGACAACACAGACATGTGAAATAGATGCCCATCACAATAATTTGGCCAACACATGTACACACATGGCCATGGAGGATGGCCAGAGACATGAAGCAACACACACAGTAGATGTGATGTGCTTGTGTGTACACCCTGTCATACAATGGCTACACATGGTCCAACTATGGCCTTTGTGTAATGGTTATATTGTAGATGTGGAACACTAGACATCCTACAGGCCTGTGCACATCTTGTGTAGGCATGACATCAATCCACCACATAAGATGTGTTGAACATCTTGAGGGTGTCACAACATGACAGCAGTCACCTGTACAGTATCCACATCAGCCCACAGATACAGTACATTCCCCTTGCTGGTGTCAGACATCAATGTCATACTTGCTCCTCATGTGTGTGTGTGTGTGTGTGTGTGTGTGTGTGTGTGTGTGTGTGTGTGTGTGTGTGTGTGTGTGTGTGTGTGTGTGGTACACAGATGTCATGTGGGACATGGTGTACCGACGTGTTCACCATGTCTGGCCATAGTTGCCAGGCAGCAGCAATATGGTTGCAGATGTGCAGGGGTGTCATCTGTATACCCTTCAGTGACCTGTGTCACACATTCCACATCATGGTTTAGTGTGTATACACCTCAGTGACGTGGGTCACATTCCACAGTATATATGTATTGTATCTGAACACAGTCATGGCTATGAACTGTGTCTGTAACTCACACTGTATAGCAATAGAGATGCCTCATGATTCCCTGCAATGGCCATGCACATCAGCTAAATGTGCAGTATATCTGTAGGGTGGACACACAACACTGCATTGGGACACCATTACCCCACTGTATATTTGACAGGACACCATTGTGTTAAACATGTATGCATGTCATTGCACATGTCAGCAGATCACATGTCATACTACATGTGATTGTCAAGGTCATATGCCACACATCAGGCAGGTGTACTGTTAACCTGTGCTGGTCTACATGGTGTAACACAGGGATGTATGCTAACTACTACTATGATTGTGTAATTTGCATGCCATCTGCTATGACACATGCATGCTGTTGTGTGCAACCCAGGGATGTATGATAACTACCACTATTATTGTCTGCGCTGCATGCCGTCTGCCGTATCACATGCATGTTGCATGCCTTCTGTCATATCACATGCATGTGTGTGTGTGTGTGTGTGTGTGTGTGTGTGTGTGTGTGTGTGTGTGTGTGTGTGTGTGTGTGTGTGTGTGTGTGTCTGTGTGTGTGTGTCTATTGTATAGATTGTAATGTACAGTTCTTGTCTGCCCTCACAGGTGATGTAGGTGTGTTGCCCTCCTGTGGTACATCTGATGTTAGTGTCCCCACAGACTCTAGCAGTGATGATGAACATATGATTGAGGCACAGGCAGAGTTGTCAGGGGCTGAAACTGTGCCATTGGTTGCCATTCCAGCTATATCCCCTTCATCCCTGCACACAGATCCCATGCCTGCACATACCCCATCACCAGTGGCCATAGAGGAAGGACAGTTGGCGTGTGGTAGCTTGGAACAGGAAAGTGTGGGGGCTATGGAAGGTGTGCCTGCACACCATGGTGTCAGCCAACTGACTGGTGGTGCCCCACACAGGCACGTGGCCAGTGCTGCTCATAGGAGGACCTCTGGCCAACATGCTCCTGCAAGACAGAGCACAGCAGCTGGTGTCACCAGATGCATGTTTCAGGCTGTAATGGAGGCACAGGCATGTGCTGAATGGCACAACAGAGAAGATCAGAGGCTTCAGAGGGCTGCTGTCCATTCTTTAAACAACAACATCCAGGCAATGGTAAATGCTCAACAGCAGATTGCTGAAGCTTTGGATAGACGGTTGGGTGACATGGTTGGAGTCCTTGACCATGGCATGACAATCCATGAGCATGAGCTGTCTGTGTTGGAACATCTGGTAGGAGTGAGGCATCAGGCATGTGGACGTAGGCCTGCTACATCACCTGTTTCAGGTCTACGTGTAAGAGCTACCTCACATGTCCGCTCCCATAGTGGCAGTAGCAGCAGCAGTGCATCTGGTGCTGTGCTGTCCACACCATGACACAGCAGGCCATGTGCATGTGGCCCAGGATGGTCCCAACAGGGACACAGTTCCAGTGGACAAGTGACATCAGACAGTACCCAATCTGCACCTCTGCCTGGTAGTGCCCATGCAACCCCTGGCAGGCACAGGTCACATGTCCATGGCCGGACACCGTGAACTGTAAAACCTGGCCTGTACAGTCTGCAGCTGTCAATAATACCCCTGTGTAGGCCAGACACATGCCAGAACTGTGTGCATACATACACACACACACTGGAAACATATGTAGGGCACCGCAACACACACATGCATAACATCCACACATGCCCAATTAGATCAAAGGCCCTAACCCACACACATGATGTCATCCAATGGTGCAGCCTAGGCCTCTGGCAAACATTATCACCCTGTGCATATGATGATGCCTGTGCCGCATCCCTGACATCCACACCATCGGTGCAGGGACATGCTCATATGGTCTGATGCACAGGGTGAACAGACTAGGAAGATAAGTGTAGTTTACAATTGTTGAGTACTGTTGACAGGCAGCAGACATACCATGTACTACAGGTGTACAATGCATTTCATACTGTTAACAGTATGTGTCTTGTGTAACAACAGTAACTGCATGTTGGTCATGATGTTCTGCTGTCCTCCTTCAGGTCTAATTGCACGTGCCGGTGGATGTCAGTGTTTGCAGTTAGTGTCCCATATGTCAATGTGGACTACTCACAGGTATGTATGAATATACCAGCATGCACAGTGTAGCTGCCACATAACAGTGAGAATGTCCCACATTCCAAACACGTCTACTGATCCAAGAGCATGATAGCTGTGTATTAAGCTACTGTGGCTACAGACGTGACATCCATAAAGGGTGACATCACAGGTACAGTTACATGGAGTGGTGAGGTAAGAGAGCAGTCTAGCTGATTACAAGGGTAGAGGCCAGTGGGAAGTGTGATGCCTCATTGGGAAGCAGTAATACACATTCCCATGACAGGATGCCAACACACAACTGCACCCACACACTCAGGTATTGACACACATGTATTCAGTGACACAGTAACACACCCACACACTCACGGATTCACTGACACAGTAACACACACTCACACACAGTTGCTACTGGTGAGGTGAGGACCCCTGCCTATGTGCAAATCATCATTACAGTACTGTGCACCTACATGATGCGCCACAGAGAATACACATGTACAGGTAGTCAGTATGGCCTAAGATCGGGGACATCAACATGGATAGTAGATGACATCACCTGTATGGGGGGAGGGGTCTTATCAGTTCAGTATGGTAACATACATCCTCACTCCAGGGACCAGACAGCCATACATACACACACACACACATACACACACTGTGGCATTCAGTATTGAATACACCTATGTCACGCACATACAGATACCTCACATGTGTGAGATACATGCCCCTGCCTATGTCCTGCTTTCTACATTGCAGTCTGTACAGATGTGTACACTAGTGTACAGGAGAGTGAGTAACAATTGAGATGTATTCCCCACCATACGTGACATATATGGACACACATGCAACCACACATGCCAGTACTGTGAATCAAAGACCTGCCTAGCTCATGATATGTATGACAGACTTACAGCAGTATTGCATGCATTACAAAATGTACTGATGCTTCCTTTGGCAACAGTGCTGATATATGCACACAGGACATCTTAACTGTTAACAGGTGTCAAGTGATTTACCTTCGCTGTCACCCTGACCGCTGTCTAAGTTGTGTGTTATGTCCTTCAATTAATGAAACCATTGCTTACCAGTTACACAGGTTATTGTAGGACCACTTGTGACACACCTGTGAGCTGTCCTCAGCAAACATCCATCTGCAAAGATGCCCCACCACTTAGTTATTTCCACACATCTGTCCATACCTGAGGTACATCTTTCTGTACATTCAGCATATCACCATATACAGTTGGCAATGTTGAGGCTGCATTGCAACTGCATGATGTACTAGGATACATGTCACCTGCATACATCAGCAACTGCACGCATGTTATCTAAATGCACACCACTACATGTACATGTGTGTAGGTCCTACAATCCTGTCATTTGGGCATGTTTGTAGGCATTGCAATTGGTGGACATGTGTAATGACATACATGACACATGGACTGTTGTATGATATGATAGGTGTAATGGGTGACCAGTACAGAGGGAATGTTACCTCTGTCAACATTGATATCACACCTTATGTACTGTTAGCATTCAGCAGCCATGGACCTACATTCCATGTGCATGTGTGTAATGGCTGTAGCCACCTGTTTGCACAAAGGACAACAACAGCTATGCTATTTACATGTATGTTGTGTGTGTGTGTGTGTGTGTGTGTGTGTGTGTGTGTGTGTGTGTGGCATGTACATACCCAGGGCAGGTACATGTATGTCATATCCATACATGAGGGTGTGTACTGGTGTACAGCAACAGTCATCTGCTAATGCTGTAAATAACCGAGGGCCCCTGGTATGTGTACAGCTGACCTGGTTACAGACAGTGGTATCATTGCATTGCATAACACATGATGCAACTGTGTCAGTACATGGGTACTCTCTACAGTTGATGTAGAGCTTGGTACAGTCCACTGGTCAAGGGTCACATGGTGGTGTACTCTTATATGTCCTACAACATGTATGGATGTGTGTTGGTGGTCCGAGGGCATGGTGGTGTCTGAGGTTTACATCCTAGAATGCAGCATGTGACACTGTGTCCTGCACATGACTCATCTGTGATGCCTTTCGTGGGGGTACCGGTCAGTACATGTGAGTGGCCTCTATGTATGTGGGGACACCACCACCTGGAGCGGTCCGTACCTGTGTTATGGCCCACATGTCTGGTTCTGAGGTATATGGTGGTAGTGCTATTGTGCACTACAGAGCCATCAGCCAGGTGTTCCTCACTGCACAGATGTCAGTACTCCCCATTGTTGGATCTACAGTGAGCAGCTGTGATTATGGATGCTACACATCTAGCACTGGTTAGCATAAGCATACAATGCAGTTGTCCTGTAGGTGTCAGGGTGTTATCCTGTGTTTAGGACATTTGCCTTGGAATGGCACTGTATGGGTGGATGGGTATTATCCCCACTCCCTTGAATCATGGATGCATGTGATATGTGTCAAAGGCCTGTCTACTGTCAGTCATGTCATCCCAGAATGACAAACACTGGACAACCTCATACTTACAGCAGGACATTGGCTCATTGTGTTGTTCAAGCAGTTGCCACCTCTAGCAAGGCTCATTGTGTTGGTCAAGCAGTTTCCACTCCTAGCAAGACATCACTGTGAGTGGTGATATTGTGCTTGTATAGGTTGGTACATCTAAGGTGATGGACAGCAGCAGACGTTGTGTAAAAGACCGGTGTCAAACATATGTAGAACAGCGTTCCTGCTAACAATGCCAACTACTAACACCAGAGCCCATTACAATGTGTTCTTTATATCTACCTGTAATAGCATGGCCACTGCGGCCTTCCTTGTTTAGAATCAGAGTGCATCCCAGACAGCCCTGTGCTACTAAATGTATGAGCATGCCCAGTATAATCTTGTTTAGATGGACACATAGTGCATTCCAAACAGCCCTGGGCTACTGTGTGTGAGCATGTCCAGTGACACCTTGTGTCAGTTATGTGCCTCTGTGTATGGGCATGGCCATTGTAACCCTGTACAGTGATAGTAGTCGTCCATTCCACAGATGGGCATACTCCAGGTCAGGATGGATTCCTACTTTAAATACACAGGTTCACATGTATGTACATCTTAACTGCAAGCATCCCTGTTGATGTCCGCCTTCCTAGAAGGTCATAATGACAGCCTTGAAATGTGTAGTCTGTGTGGCGTGACTCGTAACTATGTAGTATTGTAATAGTGATCTGTAAATAGGCAGGAGTTCTGTTCCCACCACTGGCGTGTGTGTGTGTGTGTGTGTGTGTGTGTGTGTGTGTGTGTGTGTGTGTGTGTGTGTGTGTGTGTGTGTGCATTTGTCCCCATTTGCCAGAGGACTGAAAAATGCTTTTAGACTGCTCACACTCCATACAATTCATATATCCACCTTTGGCAGGGCTGATGATGACACCCACCTACAAATACACCTCTGGGAGTGCTGTGTCCCAGTAATCTCAGTAATGCGTTCTGTAACTGTGTAATGCTGTAGTGTAATAAAGTAGTTAGGTCAGTGTTCTAATCCCAGACTTGCCGTGTGTGTGTGTGTGTGTGTGTGTGTGTGTGTGTGTGTGTGTGTGTGTGTGCTTGTCCCCATCTGCCTGAGGACTGAGTAATGCTTTTAGACTGCTCACACTCCTTACATTTCTTATACCCACCTTTGGCAAGGCTGATGATGTCACCCACCTACAAATACACCTCTGGGAGTGCTGTATCCCAGTAATCTCGGTAGTGTGTTCTGTAACTGCGTAATGCTGCAGTGTAATAATGTAGTTAAGTCAGTGTTCTAATCCCAGACTTGCCATGTGAGAGTGTGTGTGTGTTTGTCCCCCTTCTGCCTGAGGACTGAGTAATGCTTTTAGACTGCTCACACTCCTTACATTTCTTATACCCACCTTTGGCAAGGCTGACGATGTCACCCACCTACAAATACACCGCTGGGAGTGCTGTGTCCCAGTAATCTCGGTAGCACTTTATGTAACTGCATAATGCTGTAGTGTAATAATATAGTTAGGTTGGTGTTCTAATCTCAGACTTGCCATGTGTGTGTGTTTGTCCCCATCTGCCTGAGGACTGAGTAATGCTTTTAGACTGCTCACACTCCTTACATTTCTTATACCCACCTTTGGCAAGGCTGATGATGTCATCCACCTACAAATACACCTCTGGGAGTGCTGTGTCCCAGTAATCTCGGTAGTGCATTCTGTAACTGCGTAATGCTGTAGTATAATAATGTAGTTAGGTCGGTGTTCTAATCCCAGACTTGCTGAGTGTGTGTGTGTGTGTGTGTGTGTGTGTGTGTGTGTGTGTGTGTGTGTGTGTTTGTCACCATCTGCCTGAGGACTGAGTAATGCTTTTAGACTGCTCACACTCCATACATTTCTTATACCCACCTTTGGCAAGGCTGATGATGTCACCCATCTACAAATACACCTCTGGGAGTGCTGTGTCCCAGTAATCTTATTAGCGTGTTCTGTAACTGTGTAATGCTGTAGTGTAATAAAGTAGTTAGGTCGGTGTTCTAATCCCAGACATGCCAAGTGTGTGTGTGTGTGTGTGTGTGTGTGTGTGTGTGTGCGTGTGTGTGTGTGTGTGTCTTGCCTGCGTGAGGCAAGTACAGTGCTTTGTAGAGTATGCACTCTCTGTACAAATCACATGACCACCTTTGTCATTCCTGCTGTTGTCACCCACCTAGGTATACACCTGTAGGTGTGCCGCAACCCAGTATTCACTGTAGCGCGTGCCCTAAACGCGTATTGCTGCAGTGCGATATGGTAGGGGTTTGTATACAGGACATGGCAAGTGTGTGTTTGTCTGTCAGAGCCTGTGTAGAGGTGGCCATGATTGTCTTATCATTGGACATGTTTGGGAGTGGATTTTGTAGTTTTCCTATATGGTATCCATTTTATGACATATTGGACACCTCACAAGGAGTACAGCTGTCAGTCAGCCACAGGACTGTGTTGGCAAGCCATACCCATACATCTGGCAAAAGGCCTGGTGAACAAAGTATGCAGCCCTACTAGTACCCGGTATATGTCCCGCACCCATGTGCCATGCACAAACAAACTTGGCTAGGATATTCCGCTATGTTGATAGTACCATGCACATTGATGACAGATGGTAGGCATGGTGTGAATGCAGTGGCTTGCAGAGGACATGGCACCCTGTACAACAGTACAATAGGCACATATATGCGGACATTGTGCCTTCACTATGTTCCACATTGAATGCCTGCAACATCTGTGGTGCCATCAAATGTGATCCACAGAGGCCAGACAATGCTGTACACATGTGCCCTGTATGGAACCATGCCACTGACACCATGGAATACCTGCATCATACTATCCATGCAGGTGCAGGGTCGACCTGCTCACTATAAGCAGGTTTCGCCACACCAGGCCAGTATTGGCATATCGGGGGATAACAGGCTGTGTACACAACATGTCTGCCAAACCAGGTACACCTGTACATGTCACTGTACAGTATTGTAGGACATGCACATCCCAGGCAATGTCCATGTGAAGGACTATCAAACACAGACATGGCATGCATTGCAAAGCTATGGCCATACACATTGGTAACCAGGATGTCAGGCCAGATAATGCAGTACCCATCTGTGTGGGACATTACAGACACTACAGCCCTGCACTGCACACCATTGTCGGGTGATGTGATGCCAAGGATTACCCCTCACCCAGCCTTGTACAGCCATCTTGCACAGCCAACCACTACACACCAATGAAGCAATGCATACCTGCATGCCAGTACTGGCACCCTGTGGCTGCATGTGGGTTGTGATGCTCCCAACCACAGTCACTCCCAGAATAACCCTCGTTGGCATACCAACAAATGTCAAGCACTTTCACATGCTCTAGCCCATAGAACTTCCAGATATCCCCTGTGGTGCATGTAGTCCTGTGCATTACTGCAGTGTGGCAAACTAAGTAGTTACATTGTGTATTTGTGGCCCTGGCAAAGATGTCAATGCGTGTCCATTAGAGAGTGTAGTTGTGGTGACAATGGCATCCGTTTTCGTGGACAGCCATGTGTGCCACACCTAATGTATGCCTACTATATCTCTGTTGCAGATGTCACTCACCTACACACATATATGTTCTTACAGCACAGCAACATATCACCTTTGTGGCACATGTAGGAATGTAATGCACATGTAATAGTAATGAGTAGTCAAGTCAGGGGTCTGACCCCTGTACTGTTCGGCGTGTGGCCGATGATGCTTATGGTTAAGTCTCCAAGCCCTTTCCTGGTGTACTTTGCCTGTCCCACCCACACACTCTCTGGTGGATGTGAAGGAGTACACCTGCACAGCAGCAGCATGTGTATTGTAAGTGATGGACATGGTCAGGTAATGGCCTCTGCACCTATTGCAGTCCTCCTCTAGCTGATTGCATGTGGTACAGCTGTGATGGTGTTCCCATTGCCATCCGCATGATAAACACAGTACACTATCTAGGGAAAACATGTTGTAATGTTTCTGTATATGTGTATCGCACATTTTAATTTTCATATGTTTGTGGGATTGTGTTCTACAGTACGGGCTGTCAGGTTGTATTGCGGATGTGAATGTTTGTTCTTTGGTTATCGTTCTGATTCGTCCACTGCTCCCTCATACACCTCCAGTTCATCTATTGTGCATCCAACCCAGTCTCCCCTTGGCGAATTATTACATTACCCGTCACCCCCCACCTCCATATTCCACAGACACCATCCATCCCTTTTCTGGTTGATGGCCCATGGCACAGTCAACAGAACACATTGCATACACTACATATCTCTGGTACCAATATGGTTGTGAGGACTACCCTAGCATTTCTGATTTCCCACATGCTGTACTTCACGCACATAGGTACACGCAAATACTTATCTTTCATGACATGGTAGGTAGACCCAGGTAATGCCCGTTTATCTTTGGGCCGTCCTGACAAGGATGACTTGGATCGTGAATGGGCAGATATTGGGCGAATGCTCTGACCATTTGTAGGGTTGCCACCTTTTCATATGACCAAGATGAGACATTTTCGGGACACACATCAGATTTTACAGGCCAACACATACCCACGGTCAGTACAAAGGGTAGTACTTTAGTTTTATGCCTAAATGTAAACTTATTGTTGTAGCAGTTTAGATGCTTATTCTGTTTCGTTTACTTGCTTATTCTGTTTCTTGTAACATTTAGGTATTTTACATACGGAAATAAGTATTGTATGGGACTATTACATAAAATATGGGACATAATTATGTCCTACAACCGCAGGACATTTGACATTTATAATGGTTTTGGTATGGACACAACTGCCTAGTGGGACAGGTGGTAACCCTAACCATTGGGCTAGGCTTAGCAATTGGCGGGACCTAACACAATGCGTTTCACTTCCACTTGGTATAACTATCGATACTACAATGGAATATGGGCACGGGGTTTTAAATGTCATTTGTTCGAGGGACAGGGACTCAATATTCCGCTACATGCCTTTGTATTTACTTTTTATTTTGGTGTTCGCAAAACTGTCTTGTATGCTTTGCATGCATTTCAGTATCCACGGACACTGACAGGAGTGATTACTATTAGAGGCAGGCTGTACTAGTCAGCATTTTAGGATGCGCGTATGCAGCCGACATGTTCACGCCTCCGTGCAGCGCTTGGACACGCCCCCTGCACTTGCGCATGTTTCCTATGCATTTGGCCATTACGGCAGCGCGCCTTCATTAATATGCATGTGGTGCTGCTGCGCCATCTCTATGCCGCACGGTCAGCGCAAGGCTAACGCCGTCCTTGCACCGAGCTTCATGAATCCCGGGGAAAGTTTTAGAAACATATGTTATACTGTAAATAGTGATTTATTTAATCTGAATTACATTTATATTTAAATAAAAATTACAAATATGTTTCTGACAGTGACAGTTTTAAATGCATCCTTTTTCCTGTCTGCTTTAATGACATTACAGTCCTGTATTTACTCACAGCAACAAACAATTATTAGGATTAATCAATTTATCTTAGTCTGTTTAGATAAAAAGAATTTTAAGAAAACTCGACACCGTAAAACTCTACTGCCAATCATAAGCGGACAGGTAATCCGTTGTGGCGACCCCTAACAGGGAAAAGCCGAAAGAAGAAGTATACAGCTTCATGTTCTTAGTTCATGTTGTTGTTGTGTCTTTTGGCTTATCCCAGTTAGGGGTCGCCACAGTGGAACTCCGATCCGCTAATGTTTGGTAGTGGATTTTTATGTGCCGAGTTACCAGCCCTGACGCACAACCTTCAACGAAGGTACGCCCATTCACGCATGCCACCACACAGAAGATGCTCTAGCTCAGAATCGAACAGGACGTCTTGCTGTGAGGCGACAACGCTACCGCAGCACCACTTAGTTCATGTATACATAGTATATTAAATTGAAATTCTCCTTTTGTATGTTTTTAATGTACATCCAGTTTCACTTCTGCTTGCAATTAACCTGCTGTAGCTAGGAATTCCCACTAAATGTCATGAGAGGGTTAGTTTGTGGCTTATATGAGAAGTATAGTAAGCCTGGATATAGTTTATCCATGCAGAAGGTTATTAAAATATACAGTTTTATTTTCAAATTTAGAGTTTTTAAATTGTCCATAACAGTCTGGGGAGTCTCTGGGTCAGGAACCTATCCCTCCAGCATGTTTTGTTTATTGTGATGACAAGGTTTAGATTGCTGGAGCGTGTGGCTCTGAGGGATTGGGATTTCTTTAAGTGTAGCATGTCCGGCAGCTCTGGGTTTGAACTGGCCTTGTATGTTAAGCAGAGATCTCCTCTGAGTAGATGATATGCGACAGAGTATAGCTGGAGTTTTTTAAGGTGGTAAGCATAGGGCATCTGGGTTAGGCCAGTGATTCTTTTAGTGAGGTATTTCTGAGGCCTTTCCAGTTGTTGCAGATGTCTTGAGAGGTACATACCAAATGGGGCATTGTATTCTATAATGGGTCTAATGAGGGATGAGTACAGTGGGACAATGACCTCCTTTTTTCTGGATGAAAAGCCCTTAGGGATGAGGTGTGCTACATAGAAGGATTTCCTGACTGTTGTGGCGATGTGGTTATTGAAGGTGAGACCACTGTCCTCCTGTGTCCCTAAATCTCTTATCACACTTTCAGTGTTTAGTATACTGCCACCTATGTGGTAACTCATGGGTACATGTTTTTTCCCAAAGGGGATAACTATACATTTCTTGGCACTGAGCTTGAACCCATGGCTCTGGCACCAAGCATCTGTTTCTGTAAGGCCCTTTTGTAGAGTATCCACATCATTTGGGGATTCAGTAATGGCTCCCAGTTTGCAGTCCTCTGTGAACTTTGTTAGCCAGAGTCCCTTAGTGTTGGCCTGTACTTCAGAGAAGTAGATGCCAAACAAGAGCGGTCCCAGGACTAAACCTTGAGGTACTCCACTTGTCACTTGTCTGGAGCTGGATTTGGAGTCAGCTACTTTTACAGTGTGGGTTCTGTCAGTAAGCCAGTTGGCAACCCATTGAGTGACGTAGGGATTAATGCCCAGCTTAGTAAGTTTATCTATGATTCCAGAGTGGGGAATGGTGTCAAAGGCCTTGGCGAGGTCCAGATAGGCTGTGTGGACTGCCTTACCCTCATCCACGGCTCTGGAGACTGATTCGAAGAAGTCAGTCAGGTTCAGGAGACAAGATCTGCCCTTCATGAACCCAGACTGGGTGGGGTCCAGTGTTTGAAGGTTGCCAATATCTTTGTTTATAAGTTCCATGATAATACGTTCCATGGCCTTGTAGATCAGGCTCGTTAGACTGATGGGGCCATAGTTCCCAGGATCCAAGGTGGATCCTCCCTTGCGGAGTGGGATAACAGTAGCTGTGCGCCACTCAGTGGGCACGAAGCCTGAGGTGAGGGTATTATTAAACATGACACTTAGGTGAGGTGCCAATTCATTTTGTAGTTCATGTAGTACACAGCCCGGGATGTCATCTGGTCCCATTGATGCTGTATTCTTAGCTTTGGAGAGTGCGTTTCTTACCTGTGTGGCCATTATTACCAGAATTTGGCAATCTCCTGGTATTGAGATGGGTCGTTTAGGGGGTGAGAGGGGGATGAAGTTGGCACTGAATCGATCTGCCAGGATATTGGCAATATCCTTGGGATCAGTATATTTAATGCCATTCTGTTGTGGCACAGAGCAGATCTGAGCATTGCCATTTAGATTCTTGACATAGTTATAGAATGCCTTGTGGTTGTCTTTGGAATCTTTGGCAATTTTATTTTCGTAACTAGCTTTGGAGGATTTTACAAGTTATCTCAGCTTCTTACTGAGGTTGGTAAGGGAAGTTTTTGCATTGTTGGATTTTCCTCTTTTCTGCAACAGTTTCTTCCTTTTGTTGTAAAGTTTGTTTATGGCAGGGGACCACCAGATTGGCTTCCTTTTTTTGGAGGAGAGCATCTTGGTTCTATTTGAGATGGCACAATTCATGTATGAGTGGATGTGCTCGTACAGTGCCTTAGTGTAGGATTCAGCAGTCGAACTTTCAATTCTCGTCTGCATGGGTGTCATGAAGTTTGTCACTTCTGACTTGAGTAGCATGAAGTTGGCTTTGGAGAAGTTTTTTATGGAGGTTTCCTTACTGGAGAGTGGGGGTGGGATGTGGATGTTAAGGGTGATTAGATTATGGTCTGATCTGACCAATGAGGTGGTGACCATAGGTGTGGAGCATCGATTTCCCATGTTGGTAATTACCAGGTCTAGGATATTGGAACCCCTGGTGGGACTATGGATTAGTTGATCCAGGTGTTGAAATTTATGAATTCCAAAAAACATTGGGCAAAGGTGTTGGTACACAAGTAGCTTTTCCAGTTAATGACAGGGTAGCTGAAATCACTCAGTATTAGGGTGTTTGATTGTATCTTAATATTTTCCAGTATGTTTAGAAAGGTGTAGTGAGAATCTTGGGGCATGGTGGGGGATCTGTAGCAAGCTACAATTTGGATTGCAGTCTTACCTAGTGCTAGTTGCACCTGGATAATTTCAGATGGCTTGTGTTGGGCAACTAGCCTGGTGGTGTGAATAAGCTTGGTGAATATGGACTCTCCTCCACCTTTAGTGTTTTGATCCTGGTTTGGTGGCCAAAAGGTGTGGTAAGAGTTGTAGCCAGGTATTGCAGGGGTGCTCTCTGGAGCCTTGAACCAGGTCTCAGTTATTGCACAGATATCGATGTTCTCCATTTTAAGGAATGCCTCAAGAGTGTGCATTTTGAGGTTTAGACTTCTAGCATTGAGTAGCATTACTTTCAGATTTTGCATGCTTGTACCTGTTATGGTGGTGTTTTTGTCCTTTGAACTTTGCCTAAAAAAGGCACTATAGGGGTGGCAAGAGCCTTAGCCAGTAACCTGAATCCCAGGGGCGACAGGTGAAGACCAACTCTGGCAAAGCATTGTGGTTTGTCGAGAATGTTGTCCCAGGCCGACAGATACTGGATCCCCTTTGAACGACACCAGAAGCTTAGCCAATTGTTGAAGTCAATGATTTTGTCCTTATATTGTGGTATAATTCTGGGTGAAGAGAGGATGCTACTCAGGGCTAGGGTCATAACTGCCTGGGCCACATGATCTGAGAGCTCTTACATGTCTCTTTTCATGTAGTCCAGGGAGGTATGTCTCAAGTCATTCACTCCAACATGGACAATGACAGAGTCATATTTGTACTTGTTGTGGAGTGACTTGAGTGCATGTGTTATGTGGCGGAACCTGGCACCCGACAGGCAGCTGGCTGTAATTTTCTCCTTGTTCAGCCTGGTGAGTGGGACATCAGTGTGCCTGACTATAGAGTCACCTATGACTAAAGTATTAGGTACATTGTCTTGCCTTAGGGGCTGTTGCTGGGTGGCACACTGGTGTTGTGAGCTATGTGACACTTTGGTTGTGATTGATGTTTGTTTGTTTGTGTTTCAGCTTTGGAGGTCCTTGTTGCTTGGGCAGGTTACAGTTAAGGGCCTCTGCATATGTGGATTTAGTGTTGCTATCAGTGGGTGTTGGTGGTGTGAGTTTAGAAGGGCTATGTGTTGCTTGATGTGTAGTGCGGGTGTTAACCTTTTCCTCTTGACTGTCTAGCACAATCTTGAGTGGAGAGAGCTTTGCTTCCAGTTTGGCTATGTAAGTGCATCTCTCACAGGTTGTAGTGTTGGGTGGTAGGAGGAGAGGGCTGTCTGTGTACATGAGGCAATTGCTGCATTGCCCCAGTGTGCCCAGATTCATCAGATGGACAGAAGAAAGCACGGGAAGCTGACCCATGGACATGCCTGGTTTTATGCTTTTTTTGAAAAGTACAGGAGCTGTTTTCCCTTTCCTTAGCAAGGTACTTTGCATTTATAGGCTGTTTAGTGCCTATGATTAATTTCTCCTTATTAACAAGGAGAGTTGAGTGCTTGTATCAGTTTAAGCCTTCCTAGTGCTTTCCAGCAGGTATTAGAGCAAGTGCTAGTCACAGGGATGCTTAAAGGTAAGATGAAAAAAAAATGGTTTATCCTAAACACTGCAATGTACACTAAAGTTAGATGTGAAAGTAGGTAACTTAAATTTTACTCAAGCAATGATGTTATGCTTGCTTTAGTCATACTAAAACTAGATAAACAATGTACACATTTGCAAACACCTACTGGGTACTGGGACTAAAACTGTGAAAAAAACATTTAGACACATAACATTAAAATCTAATGGTGAGTAACTATTAGCAGGTGATTTTAATTGTATCTTGTCCTCCACTGATACCACAAGCTCTAAGACCTGCACTTGAACAACTTCATAAAAGACAGAAACCTAATTGATGGTGACGGTATAAAAATATTATCCTGAAGTACTCTCACTACTCTTGCAGATTTGACACACAGACCAACATAGACACATTTTTTGTAACCAGTTCTTTACTGGCCACAACTGATAATGTAATGCTGACATCATGCCCTGTGTCTGACCACAGTGCTATCAACTTCAATGTAACACTTAATACTGACCCCTTAAACTTCTGCCAAAGACTACCTGTTTACAGCTAGCTAAATAAACTAAGCTGTTAGATTTACAATCTGCATACAAGTTGAAAGTAAATATACGATTGGCAGAGGGATGCATGAAGATATCTCTCCTTGAAACAAATGAGCAGGTCTCCAAGGTGAACAACGTCTGGCATGTTAGAACAATGTAGGTAAGGGAAGTCGGCAAGCTGTAGATCATGTGCCTCTTTCTACATTGGTAAGACTACCAGAATGCTTAAAGAACGTATTATGCCACATCTGGGTGACATCAGGAAAATGAATCTCCTTAATGCTTTAACTAAGCACATATCCAATAATGAAGGGCACATGCATGAATTTACAGTACTGTGACTGATATCAGATAATAAGGGGGGGAGGTAATATTAACAACAGAGTAGAGCTAGCTGAAATGCAGTGGACAGCAAGAATGCACGCAGATAAATCACCAGGAATTAATGCTACTATGCCTTTAAAACCTGTTCTTAAGAAACGTAGATCACATCAGTGACTTAATTGTTTTATTGATTAGCTTTTATTGGTTATTTTATTATTGCTAAGATATTTAAACTTGGATGCAATGTTTGTCTGTTACATGGATCTGAAGAAGCACTTTGAGTGAAAGCACTTATCCTGTCATATTTTTAATAAACTACGTATGCTTTTAGCTGTGGTGGTCACTTGGAGTTTTTGTTTTTTAAATATCTAGTTATCATTATTGAATCTAATTATAGAAAATCACTCACATCTAATTACCAACAACTTATAAACTCAATTACTAGTCTAACTGACAGCTGGAACAGACTCTTCTTCACATCTGAATACAGACTAACTTTAATCAAAATGATACTGTTACCTAAAATCTTATTCATTGGCCAAGCTCTAATAATTCCCCCACCTGTCAAAATTAAACAGACAATTAATAACTTATTACTCAACTTCCTTTGGTATCCCAAAAAAACAAGAATTTCTTCTCTGGCACACCACAAGCTGGGATGAAGGCGGTATAAGGTTTCCAGATATTGATTTTTATTTAAACTCTGCGTTTATTAACATAGTGTTGCTTTGGAATAATACTTCTTATACATCGTACTGGAAATCAGTACATGAAATCTTACTTCATAATAGCAAAAGGACATTGCTTGAACCATATACTTAAATGCATACAAACATCTTTATATTGATTTTAAAAATATACATTCAAAGTGAAAGGTCAAAACTTGTTCTCACACCTATTACAAACTAAGTATTGTTGTTGTTTAAAAAGCTTATGTTTTCCAATCAATTAAGAATTTATTAACAATTATGTTTTCTATTGCTTACACAAATGAATGTTTGATATCTTTTGATGCTCAGAAAATGTTAGAATTTAAGAAGGGTGACCTATTATATTGGAATCGGTTTCTCTCAGCTAATAAAATAAAGTCTTGCAGACTATTTGATCAGCAGATATAGTTTGCAAAACTGCAATTGGCTGGACATCCAAACTTGTAAGGATTTTATACATACGAAGCTTGTACCCTCATTGGAGGCATACAATAAGAGTAACTTAAAAATCTTAGATTTTATCTCAACAATTATTAATTGTTCACCCAAGAACACTTTATACATATCTGTCATTTATAAAATTCTCAGAAATTATTTTAGCAAAACAAATGTTTCTTTTTGGAATTATTCAAGTAAAGTTAATAGACAAGTATCCTCAGAAAAAGATAAAAAACTTTGTTTACAGTCAGTGAAGGAATCCACATCTTCCCTTTTCTGGCATGTATACACATGGACATTTTTACATAGATGTTTTTTCACCCCACATAGACTATCAATTATGTACAAGAAAGATGAAATGAAATGCTGGAGATGTGAACACCCTGATGCTGACTGGATACATATGGCTGTTAATTGCAAAATAATTTCCCCATTTTGGTTAGATTTTAAATATCTTTGCAAAGCTCTATGGAATGACAACTGTGTAATTTCTGACTCCCTTATCCTTTTCAGTGTTCCTGTTCCTGAAGTCATTTCTAAAAACCAAACATTTTTATTATGGTTTATCCTCTCTATAGCAAGAAAAATTGTTAATAAAAATTGGAAATCTCAATCTGCTCCAGTCTTTAAAGTTGAGTTTATTCATCTTGTGAGATATATTTGTAAGAATGAGATTGCTACTATAAAAGGAAGGACTAACAACACAACTCATCATTTAATTGCTTGGACAAAATTGAATAATCTGTTAGAGAAATATTAAATGTTCTCCCATGTATATTGCTTTTTAGTTGTTATGGACATTGTATATAGTTTGTTTTTTCTTGTTATTACACTGTTAAGTTATTGTGATATAAAATGAATAAAAACATTTTGGAAAAAAAAAAATTATGTTTGCATTCCAAACATGGTTAATAGATTTTTATGGAAACAGGCCATTAGACAAAGGCTATTAACCTCTAATATTAACCTCTCTGTTCAGGTGATCCATATTAGATCAACCCCAGATTCCTCAGACATACGTCTTTCTTCAGAATTACAAAATGTAGAATGAGTTCAGCTATATGAATGCAATGTCCTTACATTCATCCTTTCAGTCTTTCACAATCTACTCCCTCCCATACAAAATAAAAAGAAAAATGTATATGGTATCAGAATAGTCATGGCAAAGAACACAGTTAAGACTTTTATAAAAATGAGACAAACTATGGTCAAACTGGAAAAATGATCAGTCTAGTTTAACAACACTTGCCCTATATCAACAGTTAAAACAAGATACAAAAAATAAAATTAATTCTGTGTACTGACAACTGAAGCAGAAACAAAAACAATTTTGCAAAGATAAAATACTACAGAAGTTTATAAACTGCATATCCTGGACAGCAAATACATTTTGGGAAGCAATTAAAAGCATCAGCACTTAAAAACTAAATATACTTTATAGTAAATTACTTATTACCAGATATAGGTTTAACAACACTTGCCCTATATCAACGGTTAAAACAAGATTCAAAAAATAAAATTAATTCTGTGTACTGACAACTGAAGCAGAAACAAAAACAATTTTGCAAAGATAAAATACTACAGAAGTTTATAAACTACATATCCTGGACAGCAAATACATTTTGGGAAGCAATTAAAAGCATCAGCACTTAAAAAATATTCACCAAAGCTACTTTACATAGTAAAGTAAATTACTTATTGCCAGATATAAAAACAATGAACGGAACTCAAAAAGGTACAGCAATGTGTACACATTACGATACCCTTTTTGTAATCAGAAGCAGGCCAAATGTGGTGCTGCATGGTGCTCTAGCATGAAGACATGCAGCACCACATAGGGTTGCCTCCACAGCCATGCTGAATACTACTGAGGCAGTCCAGATGTCCGAGGAAGAGGCATATGCTAATTAGCCATGTGCTCTCTCCTCCCGAACTACCTCCAGGAAAGCATCTACACAGAGTGAGATTCAAGAAATCATTTGGCCATGTAGAACAGCATGGCCAGCCCCAGCATGTTGTAGTAATGAACATCACCCAAAGGCTGTGTTCATCTACAAAACATGATCATAGTATGGGGATCAGGGGTTGGGGGAGTCAACAAACACCAGGAATTAAAATAAACCGGAGTGCCATAACAGCAGTACAGGGATCAGAGGTGAGGGGTGGGGGAAAACACTAGCCAATAGGGAGTACTCTAAACCCTTGTGCCTTAATGACACTTCAGCTAATATGGGGATCAGGTTGGTGTAGGGAAACTACTAGATGGGGCAAGGCAGAGAAATCAGAGACAACTACTGGGACTGTGGTATGTGTGTGTGTGTGTGTGTGTGTGTGTGTGTGTGTGTGTGTGTGTGTGTGTGTGTGTGTGTGTGTGTGTGTGTGTGTGTGTGTTTGAATGTGTACATCAGTGTGTGAGAGTGACTGAGGGGGATGCCAATACCTGCATAAGCAGCAGTTAACTACCACAACAAGCAGATCAGCAATGATCTACACCTCACTGTAGAAACTAAAATTCAGGGACATGAATATTTGCCAATAATGAGTTCTTTCCACATCACAACTAACATGTCTCTACAGCTTGTGCTAGGCCTTTCATGAATCCCTGGAAATATCTCTTTTCCGCAATCCTAATATAATTCACTGTTCATTGGTTCATAGATGTGTACTAGGCTAATTCCCCTGGAGCCTTTACAAGCCTAGCCCAAAAAATTGCCCAGGCACCGTGCCACCCAATATTAGTTCACAGTGCCCCTATCCAATAGGGAAACTGGAGTGATCCCTGCAGTGAGCTTTCTGTTACCCATCCACTTGCCAAGATTTCTCTTGAAGAAGGCCAGTGAGGTGCTCTGGTTGACATGAATGGGAAACTTATTCCAGAGTATGGGCAGTCTTTGGGAGATGAACCTGTCCCTCCAGCATGTTCTGTTAATTGTGGTAATGAGGTTGTGATCTCTGGAGCATGTGGCATGGGGGGATTGGGATTTCTTTAGGTGTAGCATTTCAAGTAGTGCTAGGTCGGATATGGCTTTGTAAGTCAAGCAGAGATCACCTCTAAGTATGATGATAAGAGACTGAGAACAGCTGAAGTTTCTTGCGTTTGCCCATGTAGGATATGTGCTTAAGGCCTAGGATCCTTTTTGTGAAGTACTTTTGTGGCCTCTCCAGCTGTTGTAGGTGTCTGGTCAGGTACCTGCCAAATGGGGGTTATATTCGATGATTGGTCTAATGAGGGATGAGTAGAGAGGGATGATGACTTCTTTCTTCCTGGATGCAAAACCTTTGGTTATAAGATGTGTCACATAGAAGGACTTTCTGACCACAGTGGCAATGTGGTGGTCGAAGGTAAGGTGGCTGCCAACCTGGGTGCCCAGATCTCTTATGGCCCCTTCAGTGTTCAGTGGGCTCCCAATAATATGGTAATTCATGGGAACTGAGTTTTTTCTAAAGTGGATGATAACGCATTTTTTTGGTGTTAAGCTTCAGGCCATGGCTTCATTGGTCTCAGAGAGGCCCTTTTGTAGGATGTCTGCATCACATGGAGAGTTGACAATGACTCCTAGCTTGCAGTCATCAGTGAACTTGGTCAGCCAAAGTCCTTCTATGTTGGCCTGGACTTCTGAGAAACAGATGCCAAACAGGATACGGCCCAGGACCGAGCCCTGTGGGACTCCACTCATGACTGGTCAACAGTCTGACTTGGAATCTGCAACTTTCACTCTGTGGGTCCTGCCTGTGAGCCAATTTGCAACCCACCTAGTGATGTAAGGATTCATGCCTAGTTTGGTGAGTTTATCAATGATACCTGAGTGGGGAATGTTATCAAAGGCCTTGGCCAGGTCGAGGTAGTCTGTATGCACTGCCTTACCCTCATCCACAGCCTTGGTGACAGCCTCGAAAAAGTCAACCAGGTTCAGCAGGCAGGATCTCCTCTTGACAAAGCCAAACTGTGTGGGGTCAAGAGTTTGGAGATTGCCTATATCTTTGTTAAGCAGGTCCATGATGATGTGCTCCATAGCTTTGGCATACCAGACTCGTCAGGGTAATGGGGCAATAGTTTCCAGGGTCTGTAGATGCTCCCCTTTATGGAACGGGAAGACTGTAGCAGTGCACCATTCATTAGGGACTGCCTAAGGTAAACCTGTGACTGAGCAGGGCACACAGATGTGGTGCCAGTTCATTTTGTAGCTCATGTAGGGCACAGCCAGGGATATTATCAGGTCCCATGTAAGCTGTATTCTTGGCTTTGGACAATGTAGCTTTTACCTGTGCCACAGAAATGGTGGGTACCAGGCTTTCTTCTGGTATTGTGATAGGGCCCTTGGGGGGAGGGGTAAAGTTGGCACTGAATCTGTCTGCCAGTATGTTGGCTATATCTGTTGGCTCAGTATAGGAGGTGCCATTGTGCAATAACTTAGAGCAAATCTGGGTATGCCTTTGAGGTTTTTGATATAGCTATAGAAGGCTTTGTGGTTTTTGGTGTTAGCTACAATTCTCATAGCTGGCTTTAGAGGGTTTGATAAGGGATCTCAGCTTTTTGTTGAGACTGATAAGGGAGGTTTTCCAGTCCTGTGAATTCATTTTGTTCTGCAACACTTTCTTCCTTCTGTTGTAGAGTTTATTGATGGCTGGGGACCACCAGATTGGCTTCCTTTTTTGGAGGAGAGCGTCTTAGTTTTATTTGGTATGGCAAGGTCCATGCATTTGTGTACATGCTCGTACAGTGCATTGGTGCATGATTTAGCAGTCATCCAGGTACTTTCCATTGGCATGGGTGCCGAGAAGTTAGCCACCTCTGTTTTTAGCAGCCCAAAGTCAGCTTTAGAGAAGTTTTTCAGGGTGGTCACCTTAGTGGGGGGGAGGTGTAGGTGAGATGGAGATTTTCATGGTGATCAGTTTGTGGTCATATTTAACCAGGGAGGAATTAAATATAGGTGTGGAGCAATGGTCTCCCATGCTGGTGATAAACAGGTCGAGGATGTTACTTCCTCTAGTGGGGGTCAGAATGAGTTGGTCCAGGACATTGGAACTGATAAATTCCAGAAAGTGTTGGGCGTATACATTGGTACTTGAATAGTTTTCCCAGTTGATGGAAGGGTAGTTGAAGTCACCCAGTATGAGAGTATTAGGTTGGACCTTGATAGATTCCAGGGTGCTTAGGAACTTGGAGTGAGAATCTAGGGACATGTTTGGGGTTCTGTAGAAGGCTATGACTTGTACGCCATCTTACCCAGTGTTAGTTGTACCTGAAGAATCATGGATGCATTGTGCTGGGCTGCCAGTCTAGAGGTGTGCGTATCCTTTAAGAATATGAAAACACCACTGGCTTTGAAGCTTCTGGCCGTATTCTGAGGCTGAAAGGTATGGAATGAGTTGTAGCCTGGGAGCGCAGGGGTGCTTTCTGCCTCTTTAAACCAGGTCACCATTACAGCACAGATGTCAACATTCTCCATTTTGAAGAGAGCTTCAAGTAAGTGCATCTTGAGATTTAGACTTCTAGCAACTGCGCCGCATGACCCTCATGTTATGGTGGAATTTTGGTCTTTGGAACACTGCCTAAAAAGGCAATATAGGGGTGGTAAGAGCCTTAGCCAATACCCAGAATCCCAGGGGTGACAGATGCAGGCCGTCTCTGGCAAAGCATCTAGGTCTGTCGATCATGTCATCCCAGACAGACAGATACTGGATCCCCTTAGAATGACACCAGAAACTTAGCCAGCTATTGAAATTAATCATTATCTTCTCACACTGTGGTATCATTCTGGGTGATGGTAGAATACTGTTCAGGGCTAGGGTCATACCTGCCTGGGCCACATAATCCAAGAGTTCCATCACATCTCTTTTCATGTAGTCCAGGGAGGTATATCTAAGGTCATTCACACACACATAGAGAATGACTGAGTCATAGCTTTCAACCTTCCATCTCCAAAATGAGTAACACTGCCTCTTTTAATGTGTGACAAATGGACAAAATGTGGAACGCTTACTAACAGCTTACTAACAACTTCACCTAGGAAGCTCATAAGATGATTAAAATATGCTATAGTTTACATATAAAAACCTATCTTGATGATTTAATATGATTCTGCTCTCTTCTCACACACACACACACACACACACACACACACACACACACACACACACACACACACACACACACACACACACCTGGAAAAGGCTGGGAAAGGCTGGCACAGGTTTACTAGCTATGCCACCTTCTGCCCAGACTACAAGGTAGTTATTACTGCCACCAGCCAACTCCTTATCAGCTACTTTAAGACCCTTAACAAAGGGTATCCAATTGTACTGTATAATATTACTATTAATAAAAATGGTAGTCTGACCAAGACCAAGGCTATTAGGAGTGGCTTACACAGTGTCACCAAATAAATATGTAAGTACTCTCAGAACTTAAATATCTCTAGACAGATCAGCCACAATGAAAGGTTTAAATATATTTAATAATAAATAACAAAAAACAAGACCATACGAAATATATACATGTACACTAACATCAGGGTTCAAAATCACAGGAAATATTTAAGACAACATTGCAGGATAGTCTCAAATAAAGAAAAAAATCTAAATTAAGCTTTGCTATATTCCTGACTATATCTAAGAAAATTACTATACCCTAGTACATGTACTTAATTAGAACAAGGCAGATGTGTGGTGAATAGATCTTGTCAGGTCCAGGACAGAATACAGAATACCATGTCTCTCTCAGAGAGTTCTTAAATTAATATCTCAAGCATTGCTGCTGGGATAGCCTGCAGAATGACATCATTTCTTGTCACCTGACTCTATCCCAGGTAAGACCCCTCTGCTGAAAGCTAGCAGTATTTAGCACCTTTGAAAATACATACACAAGGGCTTTTCCTCAGATCTTGGTACTTGCTGGAACTCATAAAACAATAAAACATTTCCAAGACAATATAGAAAGTTCCCTAGTTCTAGACATTGTTTCTGTAACTGCACTGAAACTGAAAGATAACATCTTTTTATGTCCTGGACATAAAGTAATTTACCATATGTTTACAAGATAGGATTCTACTGATTCAAAGTTCTGCTGATTCAGATTTAAATACCGAAGTTGCCCTGCCATAATACTTTACTGTTCATGACAAGATACTGTATTGTTGCCTCTATCTCTCTCTTTCTATGTCACTCTGTTTTGTAACATACTGTCTATATAACAGTTGAAATTTACTTTGCACATTCCTTTTCTGTATATTCCTGCTATGCACATAATAGGGATTATTTCACTGTTGGCTGTGTAAGACCACATAACTGCCATTAATGAATTCTAATCCTGAAAATCATTCACTTATTACCTTTTAGCTCAAGAGAAACACCCTTCAAAGACTTAACATACTTCATTACTACTGGCATGCAAATAAAAACGTAAAACATGCTAACATTCTATGCATACAGAAGAGAGATCTATCTGAAGGGAGTACTAAAGACATCAGTGTCAGCTACTGCCCATTATACAAACTTCTGTGAACAATGGTCTAGCTGTCTTAGCCTCCATCTCTTCAGCATATCTCCATCAGAATTCCCAAAGCTCAATTCTGTAGGCCAATTTTTGGAAATATGCTGGATCCTGATAATTTCTTCCTGTCAGTACTTTCCTCCTCTCATCTGTTGGCTGCATCACAAATTTTACAGACAGATAAAATAACATGTCAGATTCTTTTTAGAAAAAACTGTCTGGCTGTGACAACTTAAAATGTCTGATAAATGTATCTCTCACGATATCAATGAGACACAAATCATGTATTGGAAAGAAGCTTTATTGTTCCTGAATAGTATTGATTGTTACTGAGATTCTAAAGTAAATTGAAACATGGCAGACTACAAAGACTAACTTAAATACATGATTCAACATGTTCTCAGCTTAGGTGATACCTATCCTGAATATTTCTTCCAAGCAGAATTCACACACTCTAAACTGACAGACAAATAATGCAATCATCATCTAGTGTCAACTAAGACAGTTAAATTTTGCAATGTTCTCATAACTCTGAGCATATTTCACATAATCTCACATTTTCCCTTTAAGCAAACAATGCTATATTCATTACAGAACTTCTAAAAAGTAAGGACGAAATACAATGGCAGACTGTCTAGGTTTCTAACTGCTTCTCTTATGCAAGCAATTCAATAGTACTTCTTTGTCTATAACAAATTAGGACTGTGATCTCTTATTTAAACCAGCAACTTACAGCTATAACATGTTTTACAGAACACAAATTATTTCTGGCATAAGTTGGTAAGAAATAATTCTCACAAAAGCCAAGTATATTCTCCGGCCTAGCTTGCTTAAAAATGTTTGAAATAATTCTACTAGAGAAAAAAAATCTATGCTGACACTTACATTTTTTATATGACCATATATATCAATACCTAAAATCCCCTATGTGAAGGCACTACCATCACATCTTGATCTCTTAATATATTACCTCCAAGGTCACATCATCATAGGAGAAATGGGATATACACATATTCCTTTTTGTCTGAGCTGGTGAGAAATGGAAATGGTATAATTACTCATCTTAAGTCTCCCATGCCAGGTGCTGTAAGAGGCAGTTCTCCTTTGTAAAAATACTTGATATCAAAATATTGCCTCTGTGTGTAAAGGGATTCATTGTTGCTGTAGTATGCTGAGGTTGGTAACTATGGTACCAGTAGGCTGGGGACTTGTGTAGCAAAGCAGTTGTCAAATGTGCAGGAAATGTTCCTTTGGCAGTGGTCTCTCATGTCAGCAAGATTGTGTACTGTATCTAAATGGGGGCCTGAAACTAAATAATCAACTCAGTATAATGGTGGTAAAGGAATCTTTTAATGGGAACTACCTTCCCAAAGTCTGTAGCTCAGATATAAAACTTTGGAGATGCTCTTTCAGTACAACTCAGTTATCACATATAAATCACTCAGATATTGGTGAGGCAATGGCAGTTTTTAACACCTTCTAGAGAGTCTCTTTATCACCAGGTATGGCACAGAATCTAAGTAAAACATTTTCTAGAAGACATCCTGAATTACTGAGCTTTTAAGGCATTCATTGCCAAATTTCCTATGTATTGATTATGGCCATTTTGAATGCATCTGAATGCAGCTGATTTTTCAAAGATCTAACAAGGTAGTGTTTCATCCAGTATTAAATGCCTGTTTGTACACTCCCTATTATATGGTAATTATTTTGCTTATATGCTCTAATAGCCACAGTCATAGGTTCATAGGTTCATAGGTTAGAAAGGTCAGGAAGGTGATACCTGAAGATGGTATTTTTGATGATGAAGACATAATCTCCACAATGATTCAAGAGCAGAACATGAACAATGTTCATCTTTTCTGCACAATCCCATGATGGTGTCAATCCAGAAATCCACTTCATGTCCAGTTCTAGTTCTCATATCACCTGGAAGAATCATCCTTTTTTAGTTTAGTACCTTGTTAGGAAATTGTTAAAGATGGTGTGGAGCTAACCTTGGAATCACTGTCCGCTTAAAGCATATGTGCTGATCAAAATGACTTTCTTACTCTTGCTCAGTTTAAGACAAAAGGTCAAAAGGCAATACAGAAAGCAACAGCTGATATCATGAATGTGAATTCTATAAGTTGGTTTTACTTGCCAGAGAAGAGGAAATTGACAGTTTTATCTCTCATTTTATCCCATTTAGGGTAGCAATACTAGTGAGACATATTGCATACGATTTATTTATTTATTGTAAAAGGTCATAGATGCATCAAGAAGGATCTCTGATTTCCTCTGGATAAATGTTATATGTTGTCTTAATGTGGACTTGTGGGAAATTGCTGGGAAGATTTTTCTTGGCTGCAGTAATTCAACAGTATTACTCCTGAAGATCATGAATTAGTTACCTATTGCAGCCATCCATCTAAAAGTCTAATTTCAAGCTTCTATTTCAGAAAAAAAGCCCTTCGTAAGTTTGTGTGTGTGTGTGTGTGTGTGTGTGTGTGGGGGGGTATGTAAAACCAGTTGCAAGCATATTCCAACTTTTTACAGACATTTTCTGCCTTTGCAACCACAGTGAAACATTACCATGACCTTTTGTATTATTTAGCACTGACAACTATAGAATGGACCATTTAAAATCTGAAGCTCACCTTCACCTCAGACCTCTTTATTGTGGGTGAATCAATTGAACTCTGGACAACAAAGTCCTAAAAGCCACTAGAACATCAAATCTTGTCTCTTGCTCTCAGCCCAAGGATAGAATCCATTTATAGGATAATTATATCTAGGGTAGACCTGCAAAATGGACCTCCTGAAAAATACTGTCCCCTCTCTAAGGCAGACCTGCAAAATAGACCTCATGAAAAGCACTGTCCCTTCTACTGGCACATCCTGTGAAGGTGTGAGCATGCTTTTCAGCACACATATTTCATAAGTTGGATGTCAGTAAAAGTGTACCAGAAGCCAACTTATTGGTTCAGCTGCCAGCTTTAATATATCTTTACTAACCCTCATGCCTGAAAAAGGTTGATGCACACTTAGGTTCTAATTTCTGCTGATGACTTTTCTCTTGCTTCACACAAGCAGTATATAAAATATAATACTGTGTAAAATACCCTGAAATTATTAATGCATGACTTCTGCCTTCCTGTTGTCTGTTATCTATAAAACCTGACAACATAATTTACACAGATTTTACATCTGAGAATGTAATGATTAACATTACAAATACTGAACATCTCCTTCACTTTGGTATTGTTTAAGTAGTTGTGTCTTACCTTTCAAAGTAGTCACAGTTATTGTCTGTGGTTTCATGAGTCCAACATTAGTTTCTGGGATTAGCGTCACTTCATAGGTTGTGCCTGGATGTAGATTGGCCACTTTAAGGGAAGTCTGTGATCCTGGTAAATTTTGGGAAATTTTTCTGTTGGGTTCTGTAGCAGAGTAGTATTTAAGCACGTAATACCCAGCGTCATCTGAAAAGAATGGTGGCCAGTTCAGTTGGAAGCCTCTTGATGTAATATCGTAAGCTCTGAGCCTTTTAGTTCTGATCACCTCTAGAGAGAAAGATAAAAAGAAAAAGTAAAACTTGAGTCAGCAACCTTTAAATAATAAGAAATGCTATCTCTGTTGATTTAATGGGGATTGCACACTGCTACATCTCTGCAAACAGATGTAACAACACATTTTAAAGTCAGATCAGAATCACATGATCTACCAACTCTGTTTATCTTTTACTGGATAAGCTGGAGCCCTAAATATATTATTATTATTATTATTATTATTATTACTGTCTATTTTCAGGCTATGACTCAGTTACTTAAAACAACATAACGTAAAGCAGGCAAATTATTACTTATAAACAGTAATATCACATAAGCATGCATAAAAGTACTGTGCAGAAGTTTAGAAGACTCTTTCCTGCAAGTAACTATTTTATGTTTATTAACGGCTGAAAATACATGATTTCATAACACCAGTTTTAAAAATCTGTAAAATTAGTTCCATCATATTTGGTGGATCACCTTAACAAAACAAATCAAAGAGCAGCATTGTAATTGTTACTAAAGTGTTTTTAATTAAGGTTATAGCTGAATGAGAGCTACAATTAAAATCCTTATAAAATAGGACTTTTAACTCAGAATGTAATCCTGTGCAAGATGGGTAGGCTTCTTAAGACTACAGAAACACAGTCCTAAATTTTGTGATTATTAATGGAGAAGGCCTGCTAGATGTTAGAAAAACAGGGTGCAGCAACTGACAGCAATGCCAGTGAAGAAGGCTGAAATGTTCTTATGGCTGCTTTTAAGTTTAAACATTTCTCATTGGGTATTGCAGTACCCCAACTAAAGTAGCATTAAATAAGGGTACAGAGGATAAACTTTACTCTGTGGCTGAATGAGAGCCAGCTTGCTTTTTCCAAGGAAAGGCAGTAGGGCTTCCTACTATGGGGATACGTTTCTTGTGGAAACAGGGAGAGCATATTTCAGGATCAGAGTTAGAACCACCTTTCACACAACTCTTTTAGTCTCCTTGATTAACTAGAAATTTCATAGAAAGTTTTAAGGAGTCTTTTAAATAGTCTTCATGTCTTGTTTATGGATGGGAAGTAAATACTGTGGGAAAAAATAGCCAGGGAATTGTTATGGCTTGGCTTGTATAGGCCCTAGGGCCAATAGCCTAGTACCAACCTATGAACCTATGTGTGTGCTTCTCAATGTATATAATTATTTATTAGCATACCTCCAATGATGTCACAACAATGACCTTTTGCTGTCCCATGCATTCTTTGTTGCATTTTTCAGGTTAATTGCTTCAATGTATTCACTGCTCTTAACCCTGCTATAATTTCCAAAGGCTGATCTAAACCACTCACTACTCTTTTTATGAAATACTGCTTTCTGATATCTTCCCTGAGGTACCCCAACATGTACCCACCATTTGTGTCCTGTTGTTCTTATATATCTTTTTTAAACATAGTACCCAGTTGCAATCTATGTTTACCTTATGTTGTGACCTCCCTCTCCCACTTTTTCTTATGCTACATGTTGGAAAGTTTCTGTTGTGTTTCCCTTCTTTTGCTTTTCATCAGGATGATACATGCTAAGCTGCTTTCATCTATCTAATTATAATTCCTTATGCACAGCATGCATCACTTTACTGTTCACCTAGAACTTTCTATCCTGACTGTTTCATTACTCTATGTCTGCAGAGCTACACATAGAGGTATAATAACTTCATTTTGAAAATGATAGTTTTTCTTCTCCAGTTATTAGAATTCCACAAGACATAGCTGCTGCTTTCTTGCACTCTTTACAGGGGCAATACATACAGTGCATGTTTAGTAAAGATAATTAACTATTTTAAAGTGTGATATACGGAAGCAATAGTAACAGATGGCTGGTACTGGTTTTACTGGATGAAATATGCTAGAATGAATTGAAAAGGGGCTGCCATTTTGTTTTATGAAAAATCTGCTGCTTCTCAATACTGTCCACCCCAGAGCTATTTTACTTTGTAATTAGAAAAATGTAAGTAGAAATTATTTATTGTAATTGTGTGCAATCATGTCATAATTATTTCACTTAATGATTTACCTGCAAAAGAGCAGTTTTTCAAGCAGCAGGCATTTGCTGTGCATATTTTACAGGTTAAGAGTTTTTCTGCATGCATTACTATTGCAAAACTGAAGTACTTGACACATGTAAAGTTTTATAACTGACAATTCTTTTATATTACAGTATAACCTTACAGTTGCTATATTTTCTTATATAGATGGTGATGATTTTGCTGCCTGCAGTAGTGAGGACATATATATGACAATTGAAAAAAATGGAAGACACTTGTATAATATAAACAAAAATAAAAACAGAACCACTAGAGGTGGAAAATACCTGTGCCATAGAAAACTTTATCAGAAAAAAAAACCTCAGTTAAGTGCTTTCATCCTACACAAATAGACTTCTTCAGAGCTGAGTTTACTGAAAACCTATTAAACATTTAAAGGTACAAAAAAAATCACATCATCAATGCATCATAAAACGATAAATATTTTTTCATAAATAAACCTAGAAAATGTTAAAGGAAAACTCCACCTTAGAACTCAAAAAGCATATTTTTGTCATTGTATCTTTGTTTTTGAGCTATTTTAATGCCTCAAAATCACTCCAAGTGCTTCTTTTACAATTTTAATGTGTTTCTCTCAAAATGGCGGATGATGGGGGCCTGCCTTGGTAACGTGAACTTATTTTCTTGCTTTCCTTCCTTCTTCCCAGAATGCATTTCAAGTCATCTTTATATGACTCATGCCAGACATAAGGAAGTGGTGCTGTTTTCTCATGCCATTAAAATATAATGGCAGGACTGTGAAGCACTGTCATCTAAACACACCTTCTGTAAAAGAGCTGCTTCTGTGTTTACCTGACTGAGCCCCATTTATCTGTCTGCCAGAGCTTGTTCTGTACTATAAATAGCTGTTAGCTATTTGCAGCAAAATAAAGCATATAAAGAACAGTTTTTTTCTAAGAGGAGTCTTTTGTAGTCCTAACAAACTTGATAAACCCTCCCCCATACTCTCATGGTGAGGTGTGAAAACTCTCACTGCAGTAAATGATTCCTTGCAGTACATTTACAAGCGACAAGTAGTGGGACCCTAAACTTAGTCTGTCTGCTTCTTCCCAATGCCTTGTGTGAGGATTTTTCTCTCTCATGAATGATGCAGACTTAAAATGGGCTTTACTAGTTCCAATTATTTCTGTCATGTTCCCCCTCCTTTTTTCTATTTCATATTTATTTATACTTTGTTAACCAAGAATGTGAACTGGTCCCAGGACCCTTTTCAGCCACAAGATAAGCTACACTGGCAAAGATAATAACAGTTAGTAAATGCACTTATCAATACAAATAAAAAAATACTGACAGAAAGACATTGACCAAGATTGCATGCGGAACACAGCCAATGTGTGACCAAGTAGATAATTGAGCAAAATTTACTAGAATGTATACATTAATAATTCTTAACTATATTATGTTTATTATAAATTCATTGCATGCACACATATTACACACACACACACACACACACACACACACACACACACACACACACACACACACACACTAGTGTGTGTGTATGTATGCATTTCTGTATATGTATATAAAGGACGTGTAGAAAAGCATGTGTGTATGCATTTAAACACAGTTAAGTACTTCTGATTTCCTTTTCTTAGTGTTCTTAATGCAAGGACACATAGTAAATGTATGTTAAAGTAAATTCAACTGTATATTATGGTTGCTGTCTGACAATGTAAGGACTGACTTAAAGTCAGTGGAAATCTCTTACAATGGATTTGCATGTACCATATATGCATCCCCCTCTGGAAGGATGTCACACAAAGCATAAAATACCTTTTTTATGAACAGTATCAGTGTACCTAGTTGATAGGGTTGCCACCTGACTCTTTCTGCAGTTCTGACATGTGTGTGTGTGTGTGTGTGTGTGGGGGGGGGGTTGAAAATGGTAAATGCATTTATACTTTAGAAGAAAGAATATTTACTGACTTTTCTCTAAATGTCACAGAAATCTTTGCAACTACTCTTAACTTCCTTTAAACCTCTGACTGATCTAATTGCTTTGTTTTACTATGAAAGGGGAGTGTTAAGTTCTCCTCCCTCTGCAATAAAAACAGTTGAAACAATTCCACAGCTTTCTGTCTTTTTTTATAACAGCTGCTGTGTTCCTGACAGCAGGATTAATTGCTCATCTAAGATTGACAGCACTAGCTGTCAGGGTAAACTACAGATTTAACTGTGTCTATGATATGTCATGCAGGTGGAGACCAACTTCTCTGCAAAGTATGTGAGAAGTTGAGTTTAAAAAAAAGTAAGTGGGCTTTCCTTTCCTTTGACTCCAATGCAAGGAAATAAAAGTTTTAAAAACTACAAGCAGATTTCTGGTACATGCATAATACTGGAACCATACTGTAGGGAGAAAAGAAACCCAACAATTGAGTTAAACTGTATGAGAGGATGGAGTGTTCCTTTAAAGCTCAGTGTTATAGAATACAAGGTTTTATAGTTAGAGACCAAAAAGCCCAGAACTTTGTACCAGTTGGGGGAGACAAACTAGCTACAATCAGCCTAGAGAATGATCAGGGAGTCATTGTCAAAGTAAACAATAAGACCTGCAATGAAAGCAGCCCAATGCTATGTGCATTCAGAGAGGAATAACTAGAAACAGTTAAGCCATAGCTAGAATACTGTACAGGATTCTATTGTCTTTTCAAAAAAAGAAGTAAAACTAGATGATACTGTACTAAGGAAAGTCACAAGAATCATAAGGGAACTGTGGAGTGGGGATAGAAAGGCAAGCTTGTGAAATTGGATGTTTTCACTGTGGAAGAAATGAGAAATAGGAGGCATGACATAGTTATGTACACTAGGAAATGATCAGTATGGGTGAAAATGATCTTAACAAGAAGGATATAGTGGGGTAGGGCCACAGATCTCAAATCGAAAGCTCCAGTTTCACTCTGGACATAAGGGAAACATTCAGGGTGGCGAATGACTGGATCATATTCCTAAAGAAGTTAATAGATTTTAGGTCTGCTGAGGTTTTCAAAAAGGCATGGTTCAGATGGTGAGAGGATAGGGGGTCTGAAATCATCCTACCTGTATCAGTAGGGTAGGCTGAATGGATGGAATTTTATTTTACTGCCGTCATGCATATGGAGTAAATGTAATGTAATTAAAAAAAATCCTGTTAATTTATTTAAATTTAAATATAACATATGTATTATTCATGGGAGATTTGTGACTTATTTTTAAGGTGTCTTATATCTTGTCTGAATAACCCTTTCACGCATTGTATTGGATCCGAATGGTCATTATTATATATCTTTTTAAACAATACTAGGAAGAGAGAAATCTATGACACAAATTTTTAAATTATGGAACAAACTTCCTGTTGGTGTTTGTTCTTCTGTACAGCATTTTAAAAGAAATGTTGCCATTTGTGTGGATATTTGTAATATAGGACAAATAATCTGAATGCAAACTCCCATATAGCCATGAACCTTGGGCTTGAGCATGATATAAGCTTCCAGTCAAGGTGCACTACTTCTAAATCTCATGTGAATCTATAGAGGTGTACAATGACTTAGCATTATATGTAACCATCCATCATCCTGCTTCAGCTTACATGCTGAACAGGATTCTTAAGAACGTAGTGCTGTTTTTCAAATAATACGTTACTATACTAAGTTAAGCTTCTTTATGCAAGTAGCAATAAATAAGAGATTAGGTCAATGAGAGACCAATATCTCTGACGCCATATGTCTTCCTGGGGGACATCAGAGAGTACCTTTGTCAGAAGGGAAAAGGATAACAAGCTATGTGTGTCTTTGGCATAACCCAGGATGTCTAACTTTAGCAAAAAAGTATTTGATGTGCTAGCGTATGCATGATTGTAGCACTCCCTTCTTCATTTACTTTTCTCACTAGCTTAGTAATTGCACTATTTCATGCTGTAGTTGTATCCATCACATCCTGTAACTTATCACTTAGCAAGTGCATGACCTGTAATAAAGCATTGTCAAAAGCCAATGCCTCTGAGTAGTAAAATGTGGGCCATTTCCTGTAGACTGAAGAGTTACTAACATTGCCCCACCTACACACACACACACACACACACACACACACACACACACACACACACACACACACACACACACACACACACACACACCTTACTAGTTTCTACTGATTTTTTTAATAGTTGAAAAAGGCAAAACAGTTCATCTGCTACTGTAAAAGTTAAACTTTTCCAAAAATGTTTTTTGTTTGCAAATCGAATTCTACCTGTAGTTGCAGATAGTTTTTTCCCATTTATTATACCTGATTTTGCCTTAGCAGACATTTCTTTTCTGAAACATCATCCCATTTTTTGAAGTCAGGCAGTTTAGTCTAACAGATTAACCTCTTATTTGAACTATTATTTCTTTATTGACATTTGTTTACTGGGAAGTCCAGCTGGGCACAAATGCCATTTTTCAGCAGAGGATGAGGGAGAAAGGCTCCAAGGTATCCTATTTTATGCAGTCAAATATTTACAATAACACATTTTATATTGTAGTTTCAGTGAATAAGTAGCATAGTAGTCAGTATAACATTTGTATTGATATTTAAAAATATTACATTTACAAGCCACTTAGAAGACTTTACAGATAGAAGAGTGGTGTATAAAATAGGTAGGAGTAATTTAAGAAATACAATAGAGTAAGGTATTAGAAGAGATAAGCAGGGTGTGAGTGTTTACGGAGAAGAAGTGATGGACTAGTAATTGAGCTGTACTAATTAGAAGCAGATATAGTAGTTTAAAGGAGAACAATGCGATAGTAAATCACATTCCTCAACTTGTTGGGTCTTTTCATCCGCTTTATTTGACCTTACAAACACAAATTTACACAGTGTCTCTAAAAAAATATTTATTTCACTGTTTTTCTCGTCGCAAGCTTTTTTTCCCCGTAGTATGTTCATTTCCGTTTCAAACTAAATTAATCCCGCCCTATAAAACCCTCTAAGTGGCTCTGAATTGCCGACGTCAGCACTACTTTACTTCTGCAGAAGTTACTAAAGAGTTCCCTCCCACCAACTGACGACATCACTCCCTTATTATCATGTTCTATACAAGTAGCCAGTGAACCTCCCAGAAAGTGATGTCACAGCTGTCCTGCCCAGCCCACTCCAACAACCTAATAAAAAGCGGAATCTGCTGTGTGGAACTCCCTTTCTTTAGAAGTGAATCCTGCCGGAGCTATTCTACTGAAGGACTACATACATCTGCCTGCCTTCTATCTTTTTGGCGTTGAAGTGGTTTTTAGTTTAGGTAAGTAATGTTGTTTTTAAATAGGATGAGTGTTAGTGAATCAATAGTAAAGATGTCTTGGGCGCATGAGTTTTTGGTAGTAGTTTGTGTTTTCGCTGTGATCCACGTGCTTCAGTAGATTGTGGAAGTATTGAAATGTGTACTTTTTACTGTCGCTAGTTTCCTAATTATGGCATATTCACTGTGTACTGCTTTGTTTTTCGATGCTGCTGAGATTATCGCCTTTTGTAATGTCCGCGGGTGTTAGAAGCAAGCTGCTTCTGAGTTGGTGTTTAGTCCGTGTGTGTGAGTGAATGCTAAATATGTAGTTGCGAGTGAGCGTTTCTTTAAGTTCAGTTACTTTTGAGTGTTCCGGCTGCTGTTTTGTGTGTGTGTGCTGAGAATGCTTGGACTTATTGTGTATGAATGCTGCATTTATTTTAATTGTGGAGTCCTTTGCGTGTGCGAGTGAGCGATAAGGTATGCTAGAGTGTCTGTGTGTAGGGTACATGAAGTCTGGTTGACGATGTATGTGCAGATGTGTTTCAACCTATAAGATTTATGAGTGTTTACCGACTATTGTATTAAATTTTTAGTAACAACGAATACACTTTTGATTTAATTTATAATGGTATTGTATGGCTGTTTAAGACCTTTTCTTTTAAAGGAGCGTGGCTATCATGTGATTTCTTAGTAAATCCTGATTTGTCTATATAAAGCGTCTGTTTTTAAAAAAAGTTATGAGGAAGTTTTCAATGTGAAGATGAAAGCGCTTATATGTCCTTATTTTAAGTCTGATTATATGATCATTTTAATACTTTGAAAGGTTTTGTCGAATAAAATTTGCTCTCATCACTACTACTGGTTTTCCGATTTGTCATAATACTGATTTGCGGTTTTTTTTCTGTGGTTGTGGTTATGGTTCGGTATTTTAGTCGCAAATTATTTTGTTCCTCGATATTAAACCTATGTACATGTATATGTATATATAAAGAGTAATGCCACATAGTAACCTGGACTAAAGCCTCCATATTCCTGTTTTAATTGAAATCAACAAGAACTGTTTGGCTTCTTTGTAAAGAGAAGAATTTGGACATAACAGTTTTGACAGAAGGAGGCCTGGAGAAGATAAGTCTTCCCGACCGTAACTCTGATAAGAAAGAGAAGCTATCCTGTCTTCAAATTCCATATGTGAAGAATACAGAAAGCCTGGCAACCTCACTGGTACCCAAAAAGGATTTGACATTTTCTTGTCTGCTTCTCTTAGAAGCATCTACAAGGTAGGTGGCTCCACACCTTCATGTTACAGAAGTTTGGGTGGTACCACAGAAGCTTTATTGTAAGTTTTACTCTTGCCTTAGTCTTCATTCCTTCTATGCAACTACTTCTCTTAGGGCTATGAAAGTTCCAAGTGAAAGGATTAATCATCTTCCTCTGCTTTTTGGGTAACAGCCCTTTACGACTAACTCCTTTCTATGTGCCTTAATGGTTCTTCTGTCAAAAGCATTGCAGATTCCATAATCCTGTTGCAAATGCTGAAGTTCCAAGCATACTACACATAAAAGAAAACTATCTGCAGGTGGAATCTTGTTTGTCTATATTTCTCACATTTTTTCTGAATCCTGGTCCATGATACATACCCTACAACCCCAGAAGACAACCAGTTCTAAGAATAAAGTCTAATTAAACCAGCAGAATAAACACTGTGCACAGAAAGCTAAACATTAACAATGGAGCATCTGAAATGGTACGGAAAACCAAAGCTTAAATGGGGGGTATACTAAGAAACAATCAAAATTTTATATATATATATATATATATATATATATATATATATATAAATTTCTGATCAGATATTAGTAGCTGTTTACATCAAGGCTCACCTATGAATCCTCGCTACTTTAACTGTTCAGAAGCTGGAGGCATGCAGTTTCACCACATATTTAAAGCTAGTAGCCACTCTGGTGGCATAGAATGATAAAGCCCTAACTACAGCCCAGCCGATCCAAGCTTGATTAGTGGCTCAGGGAACTGACACAGCAACAGTGAAGGGATGGTCTTTACAATTACAGGAGGGAAGATGGTCTCAGGGGTGCTCCCCACACAATCCCTGGTAGAGGCCGGGGATGAGTGAAGAAAGGAGGCTTATAACTAAAAGGGATTTGGGTGGATTCCTTGACTGAGCTGACACTGAGGTGGGGTGATATTTCAGCATGTCCCATGTTACTATACTGAACTGCCCAATCACTTTTCAGATAAGAAGTTACTGCTGGTGCACATACTGGTGTGGATTCAGTTGGTGCATTAGCAGCGATTCCACGTTTAGCCCTTTTTATTTTCTGTAAAGCTGTACAACTGCAGAGTCAATATATACAGGTAAGGATGTGTGGGATGTAAAGGGGCTTGCCCCTTATAAAAAGTCTTTTTTATTTCACACAGAGCTGAAATTTTGTCCATTTTTTTTTTTGTGCTGAGGTGAAATTTTAGCGAAATGGAATTTAATGAAAAACAGGGGAAGGCAACTGGATCTCCCTGTGTCATCCTCTGGACAGCACAGAGATAAGATTACTCAAGGTATCTATGCTGCATAAATTTACTTACCTGGTTAAAGCCTTCTTAAGTCAGATAGAAAACAGAAAGGTGTGTGTGTGTGTGTGTGGGGGGGGTGTGTGTGTGCAGTTTTTTGTTGTGACACCTCACATTTTCTACATGACCAACAAATTCCATACTGCAAGGAATATGATGCTACCCTAATACACATCAGGGTTAGTAAAGTAAAGCTGTTATGAGTTGCCTCTACATGTTTGCTGATTCTCACATGCCAGCTTCTGAGGACGGTCTCTTAATGGTTATTTAGTAACACAAAACCTAAGCAGATCATCCTGCTGATATGAATATGCAGTAACTCTATTATTGAAATTAGTAATTATAAAACAGTACCAGGCACATCTGTGATCGACAACTTAAAGTGCAATGAAAATTCTCATCACTTCAAGGTACAGCAAATTCAGAATTATATAGGTTCATAGGTATTTACTAGGCTATCAGCCCTGGGGCCTATATAAGCCTAGCCAAAAAAGTTCCCTGGCTTTCGCCACCCAAGAAAGTTATTTTCCTACACCCCTGTCTAGCAGAGCCACAGAAGTGATCCCCAGGGTGAATCTCCTATTTCCCATCCAGTTGTTGAGATTTTTCTTAAAGAGGGCTAATGAGGAGCTTTGCTTGACATGAATGGGTAGTCTGTTCCAGCGCATAGGAAGTCTCTGGGACAGGAATCTATCCCTCCAGCATGTTCTGTTTATTGTGGTGGCAAGGTTTAGGTCCCTGGAGCATGTGGCTCGGAGGACTGGGTTTTCTTTAAGTGTAGCATGTCCAACAGATTTGGGTTTGACATAGCTTTGTATGTTAGGCAGAGGTCGCCACTGAGTAGGCAATGCGCGATGGAGTAGAGCTGGAGTTTTTTGAGACAGTCTGCATATGGCATCTGTTTGAGGCTGGTAATCCTCTTAGTGAGGTATTTCTATGGCCTTTCTAGTTGTTTTAGATGTCTTGCAAGGTACATGCCAAACGGGGCATTGTACTCTATAATGGGTCTGATGAGGGATGAGGGATGAGTAGAGAGGAACAATGACCTCTTTTTTCCTGGAGGTGAACCCCTTTGTGATGAGGTGTGTCACATAGAAGGATTTCCTAACTACTATGCCGATGTGATTATCAAAGGAGAGACTAATGTCCACCTGTGTCCCAAGGTCTCTTATCACACTTTCGGTGTTTAGTAGACCACCACCTATGTGGTAGTTCATGGGTATAGTGTTTTTCCCAAAGGGGATGACAATGCACTTCTTGGCACTGAGCTTGAGGCCATGACCTTGACACCAAGCATCAGTCTCAGTGAGGCCCCTTTGTAGAATGTCCACATCATTAGGTGATTCTATTATGGCACCTAGTTTGCAGTCATCTGCGAACTTTATTAGCCAAAGACCTGCTGTATTAGCCTGGACTCTGAGAAGTAGATGCCAAACAGGAGAGGACCCAGGACTGAGCCCTGTGGTACTCCACTTGTCACTGGTCTGAAGCTGGATTTGGAGTCGGCTACTTTCACTGTGTGGGTTCTGTCAGTGAGCCAGTTGGCCACCCATCCTGTGACATAGGGATTTATGCTCAGTCTAGTGAGTTTATAATTCCAGAGTGGAGGAAGGTGTTGAAAGCCTTGGTGAGGTCAAGATAGGCTGTGTGCACCAACTTGCCCTCGTCCATAGCTCTGGTGACTGCTTCAAAGAAGTCAATCAGGTTTAGGAGACATGACCTACCTTTTACAAACCCAAACTGAGTGGGGTCCACAGTTTGGAGGTTACCTATGTCCTTGTTTATAAGCTCCAAGATGATACGTTCCATTGCCATACAGACCAGGCTCGTCAGGGTAATGGGGTGGTAGTTCCCGGGGTCCACGGTGGCGCCCCCTTTGTGGAGTGGGAAAACTGTCACTGTGCGCCATTCAGTAGGCACAAAGCCTGAAGCGGGGCTATGATTGAACATGATACTTAGGTGGGGTGCCAGTTCCTTCTGTAGTTCGTGCAGAATGCAGCCTGGGATGCTGTCAGGTCCCATGGATGCTGTGTTCTTGGCTTTGGAGAGTGCAGTCTTTACTTGTGCAGCCATGATTACAGGGGCTTTGAATTCTTCTGGTATTGTGATAGGCCCTACAGGGGGTGAAGTTTGCACTGAACCTATCTGCCAGGATGTTGGCAATATCAGTTGGTTCTGTATATCTAGTGCCATTGTGCTGTAGCTCAGAGCAGATCTGAGTGTTGTCATTGAGATTCTTGGCATAACTGTAGAATGTTTTGTGTTTGTCTTTAGAATCTGTGGTGATTTTATTTTCATAACTAGCTTTGGAGGATTTTATGAGGGATTTCAGCTTCTGACCAGGGAACCTGCGGTGGTGGTGCTGCAGCAGTGTTGTCGCCTCACAGTAAGACGCTGTCCGGTTTGATTCTCAGCTAAAGCGTCTTCTGCGTAGAGATATGTGTGAATGGGCGTACCTTTGTTGAAGGTTGTGTGTCAGGGCTGGTAACTCGACATGTAAAAATCAGCTACCAATCATTAGCGGACCGGAGTTCCGCTGTGGTGACCCCTAACCGGAAAAAGCCAAAAGACACAAAAAAAAAATTGAGGCTGACCAGGGAGTTCCTGCAATCAAGGGATTTTCCTCTTTTTTGCAACAGCTACTTCCTTCTGTTGTAGAGTTTGTTTATGGCAGGGGATCACTAGATTGGCATCCTTTTTTTGGAGGACAGCGTCTTAGTTCTGTTGGGGATGGCATGATCCATGTACTCGTGTATGTGCTTATACAGTGCATTTGTATAGGTTTCAGCAGTCGTACCTCTATTTATTTATTTATTTTATGTCTGTATGGATGTCGTGAAGCTTGCCACTTCTGTCTTAAGCATGAAGTTGGCTTTGGAGAAGTTTTTTATGGTGATTTCCTTAATGGGGGTTGATGGCAGGATATTTATGTCTAGGGTGATTAGCTTGTGGTCGGATCTGACCAGCGAGGAGTTGACCTCTGGCATGGAAAATCAGTTGCCCATATTGGTAATGACCAGGTCCAGGATATTGCTGCCCCTGGTGGCGGTATGGACAAGCTGATCCAGGGCATTGGAATTTATGAATTCCAGAAAGCACTGAGCAAATGAGTTAGTACATGAGTAGTTTTCACAGTTGATGGTGGGGTAGTTGAAATTGCCCATTATTAGGGTATTGGCCTGTACCTTAATATTACCCAGTATATCAAGAAATGTGGAGTGGGCATCCTGGACATGGCAGGGGATCTGTAACAAGCTACAACCTGGACTGCAGTCTTGCCCATTGTTAGTTGCACTTGGATAATTTCTGATGCATTATGTTGAGCAACTAGCCTGGAGGTGTGGATATCCTTAATGAATATGGACACTGCTCCTCCTTTAGTGTTTCAGTCAAGGTTAGGTAGCCAAAAGTGTGGTATGAGTTATAGATTGGTAATGCAGGGGTACTCTCTGGAGCCTTGAACCAGGTCTCTGTAATTGCATAGATGTCAATGTTCTCCATTTAAAGGAGTGACTCCAGTGAGTGCATTTTGAGGTTTAGACTTCTAGCATTGAGTAGCATTGCCCTCAGATTTTGCTTGCTTATACCTGCTACTGTGGTGAGTTAGACTCTGGGATAGATATTTCTCCTTTTGGGGGTGAGGGAGGGGAGAAATTTCCACTGAACCTGTCTGCCAGTATGTTGGCAATGTCTGTGGGTTCAGTGATTTTTTTTTTATCATTTTGGACTAATTCTGAGCATATCTGGGAGTTTCCACCCAGGTTTCTAACATAGCTAAAGAAGGCTTTATGATTGACTTTTGTGTCATTAGCGATTTTTCTCTCAAAGTTGGCCTTGGATGATTTTGAGTCATCGTAGTTTTTTGCTCCTCTAGGTCTCTTTTCATGTAGTCCAGGGAGGTACGTCTCAGGTCGTTCACACCGGCATGGACAATGACTGAGTCATACTTGTACTTGCTGTGGAGTGACCTGAGTGCTTGTGTTATGTGGCAGATTCTAGCGCCTGACAGGCAGCTTACTGTGATCTTTTCCTTGTTCAGGCCGGTTGAGTGGGACGTCAGTGTGTCTGACTATGGAGTCACCTATAACAAGTGTGTCTGGCATTGTGTTTGGCCTTAAGGGCTGTGACTGTTTAGCACACTGACTTTGAGAACTATGTGTTGCATGTCTTATGTCTTGAGGAGTTTGCACACTTCAGTTACATTTTGTCAAGACTGACTCCACCAAAGCTTCAACCAGATGAAAAAAAGAGTAAAAGCTTTCATCTCATTGAAACTTCTTTTTTTTTTGTTTTAAATTGAATGTGGGCACAGTATCTCTCGACTAACAAACTTGAGTGGTGGCCCCCATTTATAAAATGAAAAGTATGTTCTAATTACAAGGGGCCATATTTCTCAGCCTGCCTAGGAAGTCCTACACCAGTGTGCTGGAAAGGAGAATTTGTCAAATAGTTCAGCCTTCTTATGTAGGAAGAATAGAAGTGATTTCATCCCGGCTGAGGAACAAGAGATCTTTGTCCTTTCACATATATTGGAGAGATCACTGGAGCTTGCCAGTATTGTCTACATGTGCTGTTAGTCTAAAGTAAAGCATATGACTGAAGATTGTGGAGTTTTTATCAGAGTGGTACAGTAGTACAGGGTCCAGTTGCCACAGCTGAATGCTATTTGATCCCCGTATTTGGCAAACACTGTGTGTCTTTGTATTATACCAGATATTCATTATTTGTAAAGAGAATGTTGGGTTTACCCTCCTTGTGATGTTTTATTTCAGACTATCAGAATGTTACCAGGAGTTTGAGGTATTCTGTCTGAGAAAGTGAGTGAGTCCTTATTTTTTGTAGCTGATGTCTGTCTGCAGTATTCGGTGGAGTAGTTTGCTGCTGAGTGTAAGGAAGATGGATTGAAAATCAGCACCTCTGTACCAGTGTTCATGGTCCTCTCGTAGAAAAGCATGCATTGCTCTCTGTAAATGCTGCCGGGGGAGCAGATGTCTTAATTGCAGGAGCTAAGTACTGTCAGTCGTGCAAACAGGAGCATGCTTACCTTTGGTGCTGGAAGATCGGAAGGCTGTGGGCTCTTTACTCACCCCAGATAGAAGGCTATATTACCCGTATCTGAAACTGCAGTACAGCATAAGGAGGGACTGCACTCCTGAATGTGCGATCGTTCAGATGAGACGTTAAACCTAGGCCCCATCTGCCTGAGCTCGTGGTAGCTCAGGTCAATGTAAAAGATCCCACAGCACCTATCAAAACGAGTAGGGGAAATTACTTGGTGCCCTGACCAAATTTCCCCATGTAGTATAAATACCACATTGGGTTTCCCCTGAAAAGAAGTCACTTACTACTGGGACTAAACTGGTCCACAAAGAATAAATGTTTCTTGGTCCTGACCAGTGGAGGAGCACAGCACTGGTGAGACTATGTGCATTCTACCATGTTGTGGTAGGAAATGAGAGCTGATTATTGGATGAAGTTTTCAGTTTGTCACCCCTGTGCCCCCATCCTCACAGTCATCCTCACAGTTGGGTAGTTCCTTTGCAGGATAGATAGTCCTGCATGATAAAATGAGGAGCCTGATGATCTCAGCTGTTCCTTCACTTTGAGCGTGTCGGCACGGGTGATATTGCCACTAGTGGATGATAATTGGGCACCTGCTACCAAAGGTATACTGATAATGTCACTCATTTTGTAATGAGTCATGAATTGCAACATGCTGGGACAATTCGGTCCAGTTCACAATCTATTTTTCTATCTTGTAGGTGTACAACAGCCATGCCTCAGTGCTTTGCATATGGTTGCCGATTTCGAGACTGTCTTCCTCCCGGTGTATCATTCCATCGGTTTCCACGTGAAATTAAACAGTGTACCCAGTGGGTGGTTAACTGTGGCAGAGATGTCGGTAATGTAAGTCAATTTGTCAAAGCTGAGGTAACCATTGTAAAGCCACGGCATTTCCTGTGTTCAAACCATTTTGAAGAGAGCCAGTTTGAACTGAATTTCATGCATCAGTTACTTCCAGAGGGCATGAAGCCACGACGTCCGATTAGGAGGCTAATTAGTAATGCGGTGCCTACACTATTTGGTTTTTCCAAGAACAATCCACGGGCATCAACAATAAGTCGCCTTCGGCGCAAACAACACAAAAATGTAAGTAATCTTCAAATATTTGCTTATTTGTTCGCAAATCTGTCCAGTAAGTGCTGTGGACATCCGAATGGCTATTATAACTATTACTTTTGTGACCATTGCAGCTTATTGATGAATTACTAACTACCACACAGCCCACATTGCCGGCGATTGTGACTGAACAACTGTCGCGAGACTGAAAGGTAAGTATTTGCTGCATTACATTATTTTATTATCCTGCTGTGATTTTGGTCACCTTTCAATTGTGATGAGTGGTTGAGGTTAGACTGTGTTGTCTCTGACAGACTGACAGTGCAGCAAAACGTAAAGCAAAACGTGGCGAAGTGAACCAGCAGCTGAGTTAGTACAGCAGAATGATGAAGAGCAACCAGAAGAACGTCCGGCCTGTGCAGAACCCATGTAGGTAAGCAGGCATCCATACTTGCAGAAAACAGACTAGACAAGCATTTGTTTGCTATACTGCTACGCTTATGTATGTCACAGTAAGCTTAATTTCTATAGGCAATATGAGAACTGCTGTCTTCCAGTAGACATGGAAGAATGTCTCTGCTCTTCACAAAAGATGGTGAAGTGTTGACAGGCTTGTAGGCTGTCATTGATACGCAATCCTGGATTCAGGGAAAACTGGTTTGAGTTGATGACACAGCATGTCGATGTCAGCCATGTGTAAATGGTGTTATGCAGATTCACTTTTCTATCTAACGAACAATTCATGGTAAACAGTCGATTTAAGGAGAATATTTTTATTAACGCTTTTTTACTAAGGGGGAAATTACTGCACTAGTTCACAACAAACTTGCGCATACTGAAAGATGTACATACGAATGTGAAACATAAAACAAAGTTATCTGAAGGAGGCACCTGCTCAGAACGCCAAGAAATTTGGCAATTTGGTTTAATGTCTGAAAATTGGTTGCCATGTGTATAATTTCGTCAACTGAAACGCAGCCATTGCGGTGGATATACTCTTCCACCGTTTCTTCCTATATATAAGGTGTTGACAGAGTACCTTCTATGACTATGACCTTATTAATGTCAATGCTATTGCAGGTGCAAGCAGCAGAATTGGAGGACGAGGTGGTGCAAGCAGCAGAATTGGAGGAAGAGGTGGTGCAAGATATCGAGGTGTACACAATGGAAATTCAGACTTGTAGTATGAAGACGGTGGCATGTCAAACAAAAAAAAAGTTTGGAAAAAAAGGTCGTAGTGTCGGAGTGCAAGCCAAGTTAGATCTGGTAAGCCAAACTTGTAAGATGATTGATGCAGCTGTACAGTTTCCAGAGGTTGCAGTATCACCATTGACAGACCACACGTATGTCAAAAGTCCAAAGTTGTTCAGACGGAAAGGTGTGAACCGGGACTTGAAGTTAACAGTTGTACAGAATTGGGAACATGTAGCAGGAGAGTGACTGAAGATCTTCAGCAGGAGGCTAATTGCGTTAGTGAGGCATCCACAAGTAGATCATGTACATATACAGCTCTACAGATAAAGGCTTGCAGTACCCCAGTGAAGCTTCCAGCCGAACTTCTTCAGACAAGCATGATTAGTGAATCCTCATTTTCACACTGTGGAAGTGATGACAATGAGAAGGATCCAGACTGGTGCTACCCTTCTGGCAGCATGTCAACCTCTGAGATGGAAGACACAGTTGAAGAACTGGACGAAGATGAAAAAATGATAAGCGAGACCAAGTTCATTGTATTCGAATCATGCCTTGATTCTCTACTCTTGAAACTGACATGTCCTCAATGCAAAACACCCGCAGTGGAAGTGGAAAAAAGATTGAAGATGGGTTCCTGTGTATTTGTGAGGGTGTCTTGCATTAGTGGACATGAGGTTCTTGAGTGGCAAAGTCAACCGGTAATAGGTCGAATGCCAGCTGGAAATCTATTGCTTGCATTGTCTATACTTTTCAGTGGAAGTACATATGCCCATATTGCGCGATTCTGTGCATATGTAGGACTGGAATTTATAAGCGAGACAACCTTCTATTCAATTCAATGAGTACTTGTTTCCAGTGTTGCAACATACCTGGACTGAGCATCAGAGGCGGCTGCTGGAAGATGCAAAGGGCAAGGAAATCAGGCTAGCTGGAGACGGCCGATGCGACAGTCCTGGATACTCGGCAAAGTATTGCTGCTATAGTATGATGGACTTGGATTCAGGAAAGATCATCGATTTTGACCTGGAGCAGGTTACCACAGGAATTTCATCGGTAGCACTAGAGAAGAAAGCTTTCAAGAAATGTATGACTAATTTGCTGGATAAAAATCTAAAGGTACGACTGGTGGCAACGGACAGACATCGTGGGATTAGATTCTTAATGCGGAAGGAATTTCCAGCCATTGAACATCAGTTTGATGTGTGGCATATGTCAAAAAGCCTGACAAAGAAAGTATGTGAAGCAGGAAAAAGGCAAGGTAGACGTGAATTACTGCAGTGGTGCCATAGCATTTCCAATCATCTGTGGTGGTGTTCGGAAACATGTGAAGGAGATGAAGTTGTCCTTGAGGAGAAATGGTTGTCTCTGCTCTACCATGTTATAGACCGTCACAGCTGGAGTGGTGCAAAGAAGGTTTCCTGTTGCGGTCATGAGATGCCAGTGACAGACGGAGATGAGAAGAAGTGGCTCGAACAAGATGATGCATGTCACAGCTCATTAAGGAAGATTGTTACAAACCCTGCATTTCTTAAAGATCTGAAGCACATCACGAAGTTCTGCCACACTGGAAACCTCGAAGTGTTCCATGCATTACTATGCCGGTACTGCCCCAAATTTGAGCACTTCAGCTTTGCCGGAATGAAAGCAAGAATCATACTTGCCATCCTTGACCATAATGAGAACCACAACCGGGAACAAGCTGTTGTCCGATGCCCAACAACCAAGTCAGCTTCTAAAGGAGAGCTTCGATACAGAGTGGTGTACCCAAAGGCCAAACAGGAATGGGTGGCGAAACCAATCTTTGAGAAGCGAAAGTTCGACTACATTTATGACCTCATGTTAGAAGTGGTACGAGCCAAAGAGGCATTTTAGAAGTTTCACCCATGTTGGTACCAACTTTGCCAAAGAATATAGCTAGATGTGAGCGACCAGAGAAGACACGGGTGATCGCAAAACACATTTCTAGATTTGGAAAAGTAATTGAAAAGCAAGGCAATCTTTACAGTAGCAAGTCCTGCAGTTTACTCTGGTGCTTATGTATGTTGGTAGTATATGGTGTGTGTGTGGTGCTTACGTATGTCTGTAGTATATGCTGTGTGTGGACTAAACAGTGATGCTGAATGTTGTAGCAGTTTACATACTGGATTCGTGGAGATGTGTTGCTGTCTACCAGTTTAATAACTGGATTTTGATTTGTATCGTATGTCAAGCATGTCTGGGTATAATGTAAATCTGTGGTGTTTTAAGTAAGCAATGAATGGTGATATGTGAAAGTCATTGACTGTATTATGCAAGTAGTAGTGTTTAGAAGGAATCTGGTGTGGCTGAATAATCAGTTTTACATTAACTGATTAATTTCTAGGACTTGTTGTACTTGGTCACATTTGTGACATGGTGTTGCTGATGACATTGTTTTTGAAGTGTAAAGTTTATTTGGGTGAGCATGTTGACAGTGCACTGTAGGTAATGTGTGCCGGTTCATGAGGAGCCAATTTATGAAGAGTACATGTGAAAAGTATTAATGACTTTGATAACGGAAATCTATGCTCGCGGCCTGAAGACTGGGTATTAATATAATACAGGTGAGTAACGGTATGAATGACTCTCTGTGATAATGGAAATCTATGCTTGCGGCCTGAAGACTCGGTATTAATATAATACAGGTGAGTAAACGTATGACTTTCTGTGATAATGGAAATATGTGCTTGCGACCTGAAGACTCGGTATTACTATAATACAGGTGAGTAACCGTATTAATGACTTTCTGTGATAACGGTAATCGTTATTGATATAATGCAGGTGAGTAAGACTTAAACCAATTCACACATAAAAATGACTTCATGCACATCATTACATTACAAGTGGTTGTTGCGAAGTCGGATTAAGTGCCGTGTGTGGTGGCTAACCTTCTATCTAGCCCCCCACAGCCATGTACAGACCATCCAAGTTTCACTTCTATCTTTGATCTGCTACCGATGCCAGTACTGTATTTTTAACATTCCCTAAGATCTCCTTTCAGTCACCAGTAGGGTGTATTTTTAACATTCCATAAGTCACCCCATGCATCTACCCCCACCATGTATTTCCATGTGTACTACCCACTCTGTATCTGGTATCACTGCTAAACTTTGCGTACTATTTCCTCCTAGTCTCTGCACTGGCTTCCTCCATTGCAGCCAGCAGTGCCTTATATCTTGCTCAGTGTACAGATTCATCGGCACTGACTGTTCCTATTATACAAATATTTTATGTGCCATCGGAGATGTAACCAATGCTACGATGTATATATGAATGCATAGCTCACTAAAATGTCTGTGGCTTTGGCTCTCATTGTTAACTTGCATTTATATAAATTGTATTACTTTTACCATGTCTGTACTTAAATATTTGTGTGGTGTCCAGCCTTGTTTTCCTAGTAAACAAATGTAAATAAAAGTAATAAATTTTGATGCAGGTGAAGCATTATCCTTTTCACTTTGACATTCAGCTTTTCACAAGTTTTGTACAGTACAGGTGTACTTGGCAAGTGGAAGAAACAGGGCTGTGCAGTGTTAAGTACCTCAGTATATGTAACCTATTTTGGTTTGCCCAATAGTAAAACTTGGAGGCTATTGTAATTATTGTAAGTATTGTAATTTAAGTAATTTAAGTCACAGGCTGGTCTGATGGAAGACATTGATATTGGCACAATGCTGAATTGGGTTCCTATTGGCATTGGGGATTGTGGGCACTATGTATAGTCAACGTGAGGAGATGTGTTTGTAGCAGTGAATATATTTCCAATAGCATAGCAGAATGGAGCGAACAGCGTGTAGTGCATAATTATCAAGACATACTGTGTGGTACGGAACTGATATTCGGAGAATGATGGTGAGTTAGAAAAATTTTTACGAGAAATGGCTAAATAGGTATGTATTGGACAATGTTGCATATAAATATTGCACATTTGGGTGTTGAGTTAAAGCAGTTTATGTAGTAGTTGCTTGAATGGTGTTGTACCATACATGTTTCAGTCTGATGTTTGGACAGCTGCAGTTACGATATATGGAGTGACTGATTACTGATTCTTCGAAAAAGTCAGGTGTCTAGCATTAATAACATGGTACATGTGAGTGGAAGCAAGATTTGTATGCGCTGAGTGTGGTGATGTGAGTGCAGCTCTGAGTGCAGCTGTCAGTAGTGTTGTGGTGTGAATGGACCTCTGTGATGCTGGCTACCTTGACGAGGTACAGAGGCTTCAGACAATAGTTCAAAGTCAAGATTGACAATTGTACATTGTAACCAAAAGCCAGCTTTCATTGAACAGTGACACCGTGTCTTTGGAGACATGGTATAGTATTTTGGATGAGTATTAAGATAAAATTGCTCTGGAAGGTATGACCTGAACAAACACTGACATGGAATCTATGACATGAATAACTGAATATTATCTTCTACTGACAGGTGTTGTTGAAGAACCATCATGTTCAGAATTATCCATGGAGCGGTAATGTGTGGTATCCTGGCAACCTGTTATTTCATGAAAAAATTAGTGGCCTGGCTGAGGTATTGTGCAAGCTTGGAACTGACTGGGACAGTAGTTCTCCAAACATCTACTAGTACTTGGACACTGAGATGGGCTGCAGCACTGGTTTGCAGTGACCTTGTGTAAGGTAAGTGAATTACACGTGTAAATCCTTCCCAAGAAATGTGAAATGCAGTGTCCGACACTGATCCATACTGCCTGATCATAGCTAAACATAAAATGATTCTGGTCTGCCTTGAGCAAGACTTGTTATGTAACTGGCAACTAAGTCTGGAAAACTGTTTGTCTGATACAGTCACGAGCAAGTGTTTTTTTTTTTTTTTTTTTAGCACTTGGTCAGTGTTATGGAAAGTGCATTGAGGACAGTCATTTGATTACAGATATCCTGTAATATACAAAGATAGTTACTATTAAGTGAATAAGATTATGGAGAGATTTCTCGCAGGACCATATAGAAACTTTTGTGATAGGTTCATAGGTTGAAACCTATATGCCCGAAGGCATTTATAAGACTAGACAGAATGTGTTGGCTTTACCGGGCCCATATGATTAGTTCCTGTGCCTCTGTCCAGCAGAGCCACTGAAGTGATCCGAGGGGTAAACTTTGTCTTTCCCATCCTATCAAGGGTTTTCTTGAGTTAGCAAGGAGCTCTGCGTAATGTAGATTGGAATCTTGTTACAAAGCATGGAAAGTCTCATGGACATTCCAGCATGTTCTATTTATTGTGGTGAGGTTTAGATCCCTAGAGCCTTTGGCTCGAGGGAATAAGTTTTCTTTAGGTGGTGCATGCCCATCAGTTCTGGGTTGGACATGGCCTTGTATGTCAGGCAGAGATCACCTCTGTGCAGACGTTATGCAACCGAGTAAAGCATGAGTTTCTTCACTCGAGCTGCATCGGGTATCTGTTTGAGGCCAGTGATCCTCTTGGTGAGGTGCTTCTTTAGTCTTTTTTCTAGCTGTTGCAGGAGTCTTGTAAGGTACATCAAAATGTGGTGTTGTACTGTATGATGCTTCTGCGTTCAGGGGCACAATGACCTCTTTTGATCTGGGCGTAAACCCTTTTGTGGTTAGGTGTGACACACAGAAGGATTTTCTAAAGACTTTGCCAATGTGATTATCAAATGAGAGATTGTTATCTACTTTGGTGACCGTATCCCTTGGGTGTTTCAGATTTAGGGGACTACCACCTATGTGGAAGTTTGTGGTACTTTGTTTTTTCCAAAGGGGATAACTATGCACTTTTTGACATTTAGCTTGAGGCCATGGTTTTGACACCAGGTATCTGTCTCAGTGAGACCCTTTAGTAGGATGTCTGTCAGCCAGAGTTTTTATAGCCCATGTGTACCAAAACCACCAAAAGTCTTTCGAATAATAAACTAACAAAATCAGAATGGAATAAACTTCACAAGAGTCTTCCAAAAACACATAAAAAGCAAAGATTTAGTCTAGCACCTGGGTGTAAAACACCTTCATGGAATACAAATGCTGTTTAATTACACATTTTTATAAAAATTAAAGAATAAAATATATTCATAGATCAGTACTAAGTTAACTGCTCTTTTGGGCCAATTTGAAACTTGCAAAGTTAGCCGATGTGAGAATCAAACGCTGAACCTTGTGTTTTTAAGGTTAACACCTTAACCATTATGTCATCCTCACACCCACAGATTCTTGGGAAGTTTATTCCATTGGGATTTTGGTTGTTTATTATAGCCCCTAGTTTGGGTGGCCACGGTGGTGCAGTGGTCAGCATTGCCGCCTCACAGCAAGAGGTTCTCCGGTTTGATTCTCGGCTGGGGTGCCTTCTGTGCAAAGTCTAAATGTCCTCCTTGTGGTCGCGTGGGTTTCCTGCGGGTGCTCCGGTTTGCAGGTGGATTGGACACTGTAAATTGGCCGTAGGTGTGTGTGTCTTCTGTGGAAGGTTGGGCGCCGGGCTGGCAACTCTACACTGTAAAACTCCACTGCCAATCAATGTGTGGACAAGGTGATCCGCTGTGGCAACCCCTAACTGGGAAAAAGCCGAAAGAAGAAGAATTATAGCCCCTAGTTTGCAGTTGTCTGCAAACTTGGGCAGCCATAGTCCTCCTGTACTTGCCTGTTCCTCGAGGTATATGCTGAACAGGAGGGGTCATGGGACTGAGCCCTGGGGAACACCACTTGTAACCGGTTTCGAGTCACACCTAGCTCTCACAACTCTCACCATGTGTGCTCTGTCCATAAGGCAATTGACAACCGATGTTGTGACATAGACGTTTATGTTCAGGTTGGTGAGCTTGTCTAAACGGGTATGGCATGAAATGAGAGGCAGACATTGTAACATTTCATCTTTATTGTCCATGACAAAATAGTGGCAACAGTAGTGAGACCTAATGTAACGTGAAGTCCTGCATTAACAAGACAACATTTTCCAAAGTTATGTATGCCCAGTTAGTAGAAACAGTCGCAGTTGTAGACATTCCAATTATCTGTGTAGCATTTAGTTGTCCCTAGTTGGCTACTCTTTGGCTGCAACTATCTTGTGTAGTCTGCAGTTAAAGTTGTCTGCCAGGAAAGACTATCACTGCTGTACTATTGGCAAGTTTTGTATGCAAGTATTGGGGCACTAAGGGCACAGCAGCAGACATGGACCCAGTTTTTGAATCCAAAACTGATATTGTGTAAGCAGTTAATGGCTGTCTGATCAGAAGCCCCTCCAGCAAGACTGTCATTTTCTGCAGTTCACACACTGTGCAGTGATAATTCAGATAATGGGCTGCTGATGAGGGCTGGGGAACCACAATTTCTTTCAAGTATGAATTGCAGGGTTTAGTTGTACAATAGAAGAAAAGTAATTGTACAGGCATTTGAATACCTCTTAAAAGCAAAATGCATTAGGGAATAGAAGCTTGTGTTTGGGTGAAGCTGTATGGGCATGTGAGGGCTGTTACACTGCTAATGTAAGTTTTAATACTGGTAGTTTTGGAAACTGTTCATACGAGTGTATTTCACCAGTAGACAATCGTTCGGAAAATAGGAATTCAGGAATGCATTTCTACTGCCTTAGTTCCTTAGTCAGTCCAGGGAGTGATGCATATTACCTGGGATACCTGTTGTCTGTGTACTGATAATGCACAGATTTTCATGTTACAAGGTGACATGAAGGCATTCACCATGGGCCACAGCAGTTTCCTTGTAGATATAGTTCTTGTAATATGTAATCTGTACTGTGTGTGTATATAATATGTATATGTGTGTGTGTGTGTGTGTGTATATATATATATATATATATATATATATATATATATATATATATATTATGTATGTGTGTGTGTACATATATTTATATCTGTGTACATATGAAAAAGAAACGGCCAACCTCCACTCGAAACCAACAACAAAATTCTTGGATTATTGTACCATTGTGGAATTTGTGGTCTGCAACAGTCTCCTGATCAGTTTGGCTTTCCTGTTATCTGTGTACATATATTTATATCTGTGTATGTGTGTGTGTGTATATATATATATATATATATATATATATATATATATATATATATATATATATATATATATATATATATATATATATAAAATGCATTTGCATATGTAATATATTTGTGTTAAAGATGAAAACAAAAATCTCTGATATATGATGAATAGTGATGTGGCTTTTTATAAGGAGAAACACAAAAAGGGTGTGTAAGCAGGTATACTTATCAAAATGCAATTAGACACTGTCTTGCAAAAGCCTCCATGGAACATGTTGTTGCTGTACTACATGTATTACTGTTTGCACATAGTGCTTTTCTGCATGGATCTACATCACGGTATGATCACACACTGGGCCACTGTTTTCACGTAAAAAAATCAAGAAATACACACCAGCAAACCTGTTATTGAAATCATGTAATAAGACATGTGTAACTGTTGGCATAATGGTAAACTATAAACAAAAATGTGTACATGGGCTTTACAAGACTTTGTATAGTGAGTCAGCAGTGATTTGAGTAAGCAGATGATACCTGAACCTTAAGCAAGTCAAATTAGTATTTTTTGTCCATTAACTATTCTGTTTACAGCACTTAAAAATATTGTGTGTATTTCAGGCAAACAGGCTAGCCCAGAGAAAGTAGGTAGTTTTATTTGACAAGCGTGTTTCCAAATACTCTGAACTATGCATCCCTGTTTCATGACAGGAAGCCATGGTGCTGCATAAATAAGTGTCCCACTGTTAGAAAGAAAAGGCTAGAACTAGGAAACATTGGATGAGTCAAGTCCCCTGTGGTGAGGTGTCAATCAAAGCAACAACAGGTCAAATTACTTTTAGCACTTTGACAGCTTGGGAGGGGAAGTGTGAAGGGGAGGGGAGATGATCTAATGAGCTATGGCTCAGGCATCACAAAAGAGTGCAAATTAGGATCTCTGTAAAGAAAAAGCAGTAAAACAAAGACTCCAAGTCTGTTCTTTGGCTTTGTCTCAGTTAGTTTTTTTAAGTAGGCATTTAACAGCAGTATATTTTAGTTTAAATTTGCAGAATGGAAAAACCTTTGTGTATGCATGTAAAATGAATGCAGTGACAGAAGTTTCTGAACAAAAAAGGCTGCGTGATGTAATGTGTTAAGGACAAACAATGAATTCTGGGATACATGGAGGTTTACAAAAATGTTTAACTTTCAGCAAAATGCTTGACCCCATGTGGCCAGACTCTTAAATTACATATAAAAATATTTAAAAACTTGTAAATAGTCCCACAGTGGTGTTAAAATATTGGAAACATCTAAACATGATGAAATAAACATGTTTTTTTAGTCAGTGCATGCGGTTCTCCTTTAAATACATAAATAAATAAATATACCCATTTTAACATTAAGAACATTGTCTAGCATACAGCAAGAACATTGCCTAAAACAAAAACAGACTGTGGTGTGTTTGTCCAAAGCGTTGGTACAATCATATCTCTCAACCTCTTAGCATAAGAAATTTGGATGAAAACAAAAATAATGGGGGGGGCAAATGCCCCAAAATAGGGAAGCTCAGATGTCTGTCATCATTTAGTAACCCCAATCCTCAATGATTTGCCAGAAAACCTAAAATTTTATGGCAAAAAGGCCAAAAACATGGTGCAAAAATCTGGACATTCTCTGAAAATCTGGGTAGTTGAGAGGTATGGGTGCAATCTTTTTTCCGGATAGAGAAAACATATTAACTAATTCTCTGTCTAAATGTTCTGATAGTTTTTACCGATATAAAATGAATTATGTGTCACATGAAGCCCAATATCCCCCAGTATAACAAAATCTCTTATATTCTGGGGTATGTACTTCCCTCTTTAACAGTAAATATTAACCTTATGTGCAGAAGGCATTAGTTAAGCACAAATACTTGCACAGGTAATTTTGCAGTAATTTAATTATTATGTGCAAGAGGAATTAATTAAGTGACTGACTCCTGGTGTTTCCTGTAACTTTAACTGCAGATGATTCAAAAACAACCAACCAACCACCTAATCAAAACAGGAATTTAGATATATCTGAAACAGTGTGAAATAGAAGCTGAAAACTCAAAAAAAGTGTGGTTGTCATGCTAGTTGAGTCAGTGATATTTCTTCTTTTGAAAGATATATAAGAACTATAATGATAAGATACAAGTCTGCATTATTTAGTCATAGTCTTTCTTACAATTCCACATTCGAATACTTGGACATTCAGACTACATATAAAAATGTGTTTAATATATAGTGGATATTTTTCATATAAAGAGCTTCAAAATGTGATAATTCCCTGATCTTTAGAGAAGACTATACTGAATCACCCAGAATGCACTACAGTATTTCCACAATCCATTGTTTTATGATACCATGTATTAGATAGTCTGTGATTGTTTATTTTGTAGGAAACTTCCACTGCTCCTAACCTGGGACACAAAAAGGTATGCAGTATAGTCAGAATTTTAATAATAAAATTATTTAAATCAATAATGAAATAACATTAAATGTAACATCTTTAACTCTTTGATGTAAGCATTTATGGAGAGGCAAAAACCCAAATAAAGTATAAAAATGCTGATATACAAAAGCGTTAACGACATTCAAAAGAATAAAAATAAGTCAGTCACAACTGATCAATAACCTCTCAAAACTAGAGCAACAATCTATGATTTCACCACTCATCCAAAGTCACCAGGTCTCAAAGTACTGCACTTCCTTATAAACAGACTTTCAAAATTTTTAATGTCACAGTCATCTCCAAGGCTCATCATAATCTGCTCTAATAAAGTAACTTGCAAAAAGATCAGCATTGTTACGATTGGTTAATTTTAATTGGTTTTGATTGTCTTAATGTGTCATGGTTCAAAATAATTTTACAACTTTTTGATCTTGTAAATAATTTATAACTAACATGGTCATAATTTTGTCTCTGGGATAAATCACTGATGTAGTTTTGAAACTAAAGCTTCAGAGGCCATCATTGCAAAAGTAGCATGTGATATGGATCCACAAGTGTTATCTGGATGAAATAAGTTATTATGGCAGTGTACACCTGTAATAATATGTAAATTCGGAGAAGAATCACAGGCATCAGTGCAGTCATTCCAAAAATAGTATTAATTCAGGAAAAAAAAACATTTGATGCAGCAACCTGCATGTTATAAATGGTAGAAAGTTTATGACTGTTCAAGCATGCTGTGAATGGTTGTAGCAAAATCCAGAAAGACATGACACATACAAGATGTATCACTTTGACCTAGACTGGATATACATATTAACAGTGGTCTGACTACAGCAGCGGTGAGCTATGTATATGCAAAATGATGTTTATGGTCATGTGACATGTGTGAACATGCACAATAAATCAAAGACACAACTCGTGTAGTCAGTCCCTTGAAAAATGGGTTGTTTGTGTAGGAATGTCATTACATATTTCACAAGGCATAGTATATATGTATGTATGTATGTATGTATGTATATAACACAAATTAATAGGTAGCCCAGACAAGATTTAGACAAAAAAAAAAAATACATGCCAGTATTATCGTCTTATTACATCAGCCACTGGGAAAATGTGTCAAATGTCAGGCTATAATTATTTGATTATGATGCATTTGTGCTACAGCAACTAATTGTGCCCTTCCTGCTGAAAGTACAAATCTGAAAGTACAAAACCACACATGTTGACATAAAAAGGTGTATCAAAGTCCACATTTGAATGCAGTATACCATCAGGTTGTAAGTGATATTTAGCCATGAAAAGAGGCTTGTTAAACACATAAGTAATATCTGTATGACACTACAGTGACATAAATCACACCCGGTTGAAACATTAATGCGTATCAGTAAGTACCCTGTTGACAATTTGCATTTCACATACACCAACTGTACACTGGCCTGTGACAAATGTTGTCACCCTCTGCATGTAGGTCAATAAGCCCATTGTGCAGATGCTGACAAAGCCAAATATTCAGAGGATTATTGCATTTCTTTTTGACAAAGAAGTACAAATGACAAGAACTATATCAGGACATTGATAATTTCATGAGCTTTGTGCTGAGTGGAGCACATCTAATATATCATTATATTGGGCACAAAGACTGCAATACCATCAACTACCCAACACAAAACCAAAAAAAAAGGGGATAAGACAGGCTTACTCACACATTTTGACAGCTTTGCAACATGCCAAACATTAAAGAAATGATAAATAAGGCCTAATTTTCTTTAAAGCCCTATAATGTGAACAACATAATAAAATGTATATGCATATATTTGTACTCTTTGTATGAAGTCATAAAATGCAGATCATTATTTTAGTGGAAACAAATGAAACCTGTGAACATTTACTGACATACTCAGCATTCAGATCTTGCCAGACTGGAATACCTGCTGAGGTCAGATCTCAGAGATAGAAGGTTATCAACTACTGATGTCACAGAAATAAGCATACATGATGTGTCCTGAAGAGCACACTTGAACAGAATTGTATCAGTAAACTACTGGAATGATTATGGCTCCCCTAACATGCAGTGTTGGACCTCAAAGAAGTGTTCCTCTTACTGTGCCATATCTCCAGCCATTAGTTAAGCTACTCTTGCCTGTCACAACTTTCTTACAGACAGGCCTTACCAGATTCAAACCTCTGCCTAGCATGCTGCACACTCTATACAGGTATGTAATAATGGTGTCTGCTACAAGAGATACCAATGTACAGGTATCTCAAAGAACACATTTTATGCTATGAAGTAAGAAGACCTTTCGCTGTTCATTTATCCAATACTAATTACTCTGAGGGATCAAAAGGATCTAGCAGTATTACTGTTCACACAGGTGTGATTTAATTGTTTTGCACTAAGTATGGGGTGTACTTTTTTTGTGGGATAGGTGCTCTTTTTTTTTTTTGAGAAAGAGGACTGTTGGGGAAAGCTTTCAGGAATAAGGGGGTAAGGTAGGCCAGGTAAGTTAGGTAGCAGGTGCAGACATACAGGACATACCAGACAGACAGGGATGGTGATGGGTACAAAAGGTTGGGTGACACTATGACTGAGGATAGGTAGGGGACATCAGAGGTGCATCTTTGTCCAGCATGACCACAGTGAGAATCTAATCCTCTCCCTCAAAACTGTCATCACTGTCTCCTCTCATAGATCCCCCATATCAGTGCTGGATGGGGCATTGACTTTACAATTTAACACAGAAAGTTCTCTACTCTGCCAGTTAGGGTACCAAGGCCCCTTTCTGTAATGTACTGCATCAACTCTGTCAGGTCCTGATGGGTGACAAAATCACCACTTCCATTTGTACTACTCCTGGGGGTTATCAGTGCACCAGCACCTGGCCCGGAGCTACCTGATACAGCTGGAGCAGGAGTTGTGGTGGCAGCACTGACTGGTTGTGACCCAGATGTGCTGGGTGTGTGTGCTGCCGGTGGTGGTGCTGCTGCAGCCATCTGTGCAGGTATGGTGTGCCAGTCCCCGGTAGTCAGTCTACCTCCTTCTTCTTATGACAGTTCTTGAGAAAGGGGCCTAACAGAAGATTACATAAGCTCATTTTTGACACACCATATACAAGTAATAATGACATATTTTTAAAGGAAATGTATTATTGTCATGATCACTCCTTGGCAGATATGGAAATTAATCCAGAATATATTGTAAATATTTCCACATTCATCATGTTACTGATGTTCGTTTTTCACACTTTATTAAATGTCAGCTTTTACATCATGCATATCAAATATTGTTATTAATGCTGAGAATAGTTCAGTTCCCAGCAACAAAACATTTGTGTCACTGTGAACAGTACCTTGAAATTATTAAAAGCTGGAGTCAAGCACTGCTATCACACATATGTTACTTTATTAGCATGTTGACCAACATAAAAAGTTTCAAAATAAATGTCTTTTTGCTAATCACTATTAAGCAGTTTTATCATTATTCAATATTGCCAGTGTTACGTTTAACACAATTTTATACAGAGTAGGTATATAGGTTACATATTTAGCATTCATTACACAGAGTTCAGTTGTTTCAGTTCATAATAAAAAAATCTGTGACAATTCCCATTCTGACCGCCATCAGTAAAACTATCTGCAATCTGAATTCGAACCCTGCATTAATTCTGTTGCTTCTCCAAGCTTGCTGCATTAACATCTTCAGCCACAGAGAAATGCAACTGACATTTGTATTTTCTTTACTCAGTACTGTTGAGAGTGATGATGGAAGTGCAGTGGGGACATTCTTATTTACACTACAGACGCCATATGAAATTAAATTTCTGAGTTTTTGCCTTGCAAAATGAACCAGCATTCAATGCTAGTGACTGCTGACTGTCAGCGTGGAACAATGCCAAGCTCTGAGCAGAGGATGAAAAAAAAGTAAAAATCTGTTTGTGTCTCAACTCTGCTATTATCCCATGAAAGTGTGGATATTAAGGATCTGTAGTTGTATACACCTGCTTAAAATTGCATTTCAGTGACTTTTTGTTTATCTTAATACTGTTTTTCCCCTGTTCTTTGAGTCCCCCCCCCCCACACACACACACACACTCAGACGTTAAGCTAAAATGTTTCTGAAATTCCACCTGCAGGACTAGAGCTCCTTTACTAGATTTACTTGATTGGATCCCTCTGCTATATTTAACACAGAGCTACATTCACCCAGGGTATTTTGTTAAGTCCCTAAGAGGTGTGAGATACCAGCCTTTGATCAAAAGGGAATACAACATATTTTATTTAAATTCTGCTAAAATATTTCAGGTTGCATTTACAATGACCTGTGTGATGATACGTTTTGTACTTTCTCTGCATTTTGTCCATGGTTTAGTCAAAAAAGTTATCTGTCTGCACTTTATTAGTTTGTATGGACCTTTAGTTTTGTAGCTTTGTTTGCAGTTGTGTGAAGATTGTGTATTACTGCTATATTTTAGCATGGCTTATACATTATATTGCAATTCTACTTCCAAAAAACAAATTACCTTATTTAGTTATTTATTACAGCATTACTGGTAAATTTCTGCATAGTCTGGCACCTTAGTCTTTGGTGGGATTGCAGTATTGCAGTATTGTCAAATCTGCTCCAGGATTTGTGATTTGTGTTTCAGCACTTTTTATATCTGTATATACCTGCTTAAGAGTTGCATTCTAGTAGTCTGGTGTTTTGGTCTGTGGTAGGATTGCAGTGATGGTAGTATTGTGAATGCTGCACCAGGATTTGTACTTCGATACTTTTCACAACTGTTTATAACTAATTGAATTTGCATTCCATTAGTCTGCTGTGTTAGTCTGTAGTAGGACTGCAGTAGTGGCAGCATTGTGCATTCAACTCCAGGATATGTACTTTAGTACTTTTTATAGCTGTATATACCTGCTTAAAGTTGAATTCTAGTGACTTTCTGTTTAATTTATGTTTACCTTCAGACTGTTTTTCCCCTCATCTTTGAGTCTGCTCACTCCCACTTAAACATCAAGCTGAAAGTTTCTGAAATTCTAACTACAGGACTAGAGTTCCAGATTGAATTTTTCCCAACCCTGCCATTCTTTTCTTGTTGTGGTTTCAAAAGGTTGTGTCTCTGGCTTCCACCCTTTATGGTAATCTGATTTCCAAAGTCCCTCACCTCTTTCATTGCTATAAGTACATTCCCACCCATTGTTTCCCATATATCCATAATACTAAGTGCCCACCCAGTAAACCAGTATTGCACATGTGTAAATGTCCCTTATTATAAATTGTCTGCAGCACATTAAACAGCACTACTGTCAGATCTTAGCACAATCTAATCAGTCTAGTGCAAAACACCAAGGACCACCCAAGGAAACCTCTGTCTAACTCAGTCCATGACCTATAATAGCCCACCCAAAAACAGGTCTGGGCAACTTGGACATGCAATTTCCAAATGTCTCCATAGCCAGGATGGTAGATATAGGCATCCTGAGACAATGTAGCAATTGTCTCATGTTCACAGACAACCATTTAATCCTAAAAGAAACAAACACAGTATGCAAGAGATGCACATATACAATTTTGCTGAAGGCAAAAATCTTGCATACAAACAAGGTCATCAAGAACACATACACTGCATCCACCACATATAGTGTCCACCATATACACAGACTAACCTATGTTGAGGCACTAAAAACCAAACTTACCAAACCTCAAAGACATCCTAAGGCTATAAATGATAATGACTATCCTCAGCAATCTCTAAAGCACTCACCAAAAGCAACACCAAATACCACACATACTCCTCCATCCAGTGGAGCCCCAAGAGCAAAGCCCACAAGATAAATCAACACATTACCCAAGACTCTCGTCAAAGGGGACTCCATTGGATGGCACACAGATGGCCCACACACCAGATTGATCAAGGAGAAGATAACGGTTAATTGCTTATCTGAAGCCAAGATCCTCCATGTTATACATACACTTAAGTCACTATACCACAGGTACAGGTATGATTCTGTCATAGGCCATGTGGGTGTTAATGACCTGAGACGTGCTTCCCTGGACTGTATGAAGACAGACATTGTTGATCTCTCTGACTATGAGTCTCAGGCAGGTATATGCCTCGCACTGAGATGCATTCTACCTTCATCAAGGATGATACCACAGTATGGGCAAAAGATGATCGACTTCAATAATTGACTTAGTTTCTGGAGTCTTTCCAGGAGGATTCATTAGTTATCAGCATGGGAGGACATAGTTAGCAAACCATTTTCTTTGCAAAGGATGGTCTGTACCTGTCTCTTCTAAGCTTCCAAATATTGGCTAAAATTTTATCCATCCCTAGGAGACTTTTTAAAACATGCCAGATTGACAAACCTATTGACAAAGCAAACAAAACCCAAAGAAACCTAAAGGTGTCCCTGCTTAATACTAGGAACCTAAACAAGAAACCTCACACCCTGCAACTCTCCTCACTTTGGAAAATGTAGACATCTGTTCCACTACTGAGACATGGTTTAAATCCACAGAATGTACCCCGACAGTGCAAGGCTTCAGTGCCTTCCACACATTTAGACTGTCATTGTGCAGAGAGGAACAAAAAGTGGAAGAATCTCTATCTATATTAGCAGCAAGCATAAGTCTGTGTTGGTTAAACAAGATGATGCCCTGGAATTTATCCATGTGCAAATCAAAATAGACAAAGTCCCATAACATATCCTACCAAGGTATAGGTCATCTTATATGTTCCTAGAATCCCATAGCTCATACCTAGACTTGATGGAGAAACTCACTATTAAAAAAAATACCCTATTCATGGGAGCCTTTAACTATCCCACTATGGAGAAGGAAACATACACTGCCTCATACTCCCAACACAATGGTTTCTGGACTTTATTAACACAAATACCTTTGACCAGTTCACACACCCACCCGAGGTTCAAGCATACTGGACCTGGTACTCGCCAATATGGGAGAGTGCTGCACCCCCCCTCCCCCATGTCACATCCTCATAGCTGAGGTGGGATCAGAAAGCTGTCTCCTTCAAAATAAAAATCAGCTCAGTATCCCAGAAAACCCTGGAAGAGTTAGGAACTATTCCAAAACAAACTACAGCCTATTAAATGATAGTTAGTCAAATTTCAATGCCCCTCCCAGTCTCGAGTTCATAGCAACCTATGCAGAAATGTTCACAGACACCCTGTACAAACCATGTAAATGGCTGTATAGAGACTGCTATACTTACTGGAAGAAATCCCAAAACAAACTCTAAAAACAAACCAGATTGGTGGAATTCTTACATTAACAGGGTATATAACAAAATGAAAAAAAGTCATAGCTAAAATCAGGAAGACCAACTCCAATGATAGAAGCTCTCTAATTAAACTAAACAGGAAGCTAAGAGTCCAACAAGGCCAATTACAAGGTCAAGATAGCCTGCCAGGTTAAGACAATCACAAGTCCATCTACAGCTATGTCGGAAACCACAAAGTCAACACACATCAGTGTGCCAAACTGGTGGTCAGTGGTGCCTGGTGCCAACTTCACTGAGCAGAGCGACATTATGAATTTGTTGGCTGAAAAATTCAACTCAAACTTCACCCCTCTCTCTCCCTGCCTTCCCCCATGAAATACTTGCTAGCAGAACCCCACCCTCTTCCCAACTATTAACAGAGAGATCCTGTTACCAAAAACACACCCACAGTGGGCCCCAAAAGTATCCTGAGATGTCTCTTAAATAGCTTGAAACATGACTTATTAGGATCACTTGAGTCACTTTTCAACTATAGCATCAAAAAGGCTTTTTTAACATTTTTACTGAGTTATCACTTGTGACACAGGCAAACTTACATTTATATAAAACTAATCACACCATATTAACAAGTTCACATTTGTAAACATGATTGGATATATAACGATACATGTGCTGTATAATCTAAGCAGCATTACATAAACTATTCAGTTCCTGCCTTCTCTTAAACCTCATTCCTTTCCAAAACATTTGTCTTCATGCATTGTTCCCATAAGTTCCATTTTTTTCTGTGTAATTTACAATGCTTTTCTAAAGATCCCCCTTCTTGTTCTTGTATCTCTGTTACAATAATCACTGCTTCAAGTATAGTAGATTTAGATTTAGATTTCTATTTTCAAGTAATTGCTTTTTTGACAGCCACCAGAATTAAACTTAACAAGGCCGTACTATGTCTAGGCAATTCAGATCCTGTATCCATGCTCAAAAAATAATTTCCTTAGTTAAACTCATTTGCTTTCCTAGTATTCCTGGCAGTGTATACCATCTATCTGAGGAAAAATACTTTTGAGTCTGCTTGGGGTATAAGGTATCTATACAAATACTTTGAGGCAAAAATCCTAAATCTTCTAGACTTTGTTGCATATTTGGGTGCCATACATATGTCTTCCTGTTGTTTCTTTGTGAATTGCATATTTAATCGTTCTTCCCAGTCTTTTTTGACCTCTTCTGATTGATTCCTGCACTTATTGTGCAATATTTTATATGCCATTTTAATTATCCCTTTTTTCAGCAGCAGCTTATATTCCAGATTCCATTAAAAACTTAACCAGTGTAGGTCTTTAATTTATAGGTTCATAGGTTCATACTAGGCTATCTGCACTAGGGCATTTATAAGCCTAGCCAGAGTGTGTTTGGCTTTCGCCACCCATTTTAAATGAATTTTGCTATGCCCTTTTTCAAAGTTAGTATACTGTGCCTCTGTCCAACAGTGACACAGAAGTGATACCCGGGGTAAACCTACAATCTCCCATCCACTCATCAAGATTCCTCTTGAAGAGAGTCAATGAGGGACTCTGCCTAACCTGGACTGGGATTTTATTCCAGAGTGAAGGGAGCCTCTGGGTTATGAATCTGTCCCTCCAGCATGTTCTTTTTATTTCAGTGCTGAGGTTCAAGTCTCTTGAGTGCGTAGCTCGATGGGATTTGGATTTTCTGAGGTGCAGCATGTCCATTAATTCCAGGTTGGACATGGCTTTATACGTCAGGGACAGATCACCTCTGAGCAGGCGGTATGCCACTGAGTAGAGCTGGAGTTTCTTTAACTGGGTAGCATATGGCATCTGTTTGAGCCCTTTGATCCTCTTGGTGAGGTACTTTTGGGGTCTTTCCAGTTGCTGCAGGTGTCTGGTAAGGTACATCCCAAAAGGGGCATTGTACTCAATTATGGGCCTGATGAGGGATGAGTAAAGAGGCACAATGACCTCCCCTGATCTATATGTGAATCCCTTCATGATTAGGTGGGCTATATAAAATGTTTTTCTAACCACTTTGGCCACATGGTTGTCAAATGAGAGATTGCTATCAACTTGGGTCCCCAGGTCCCTAATTACGTCTTCCATACTTAATGGATTATCACCTATGTGGTAGTTTGTGGGCACTTTATTTTTGCCAAAGGGGATGACTATACACTTTTTGGCATTTAGCTTGGCTCTGGCACTTTACTTTTCTCTTTGTCTATATTCTGATACAAATCCATGATAGGGAAAGCAATCACTAGCCTGCAATCCAAATGGCTTCTTGGCCTCATACTTCTCAACTGTACAGATTCTCGCAGAATGTCCAGATTTTTGCCTCATATTTTTGGGCCATTTTCATAAAATTCTGTTTTTCTTGCAAATTAGTGGCAAATCATTAAAGACTGAAGTTAAAAACGACAGGCATTTGATTTCATACCTCATACCCTTCAGAAAATTCATGCTAATGCAAAACCTGTTATTCTATCAACTTTCTAAGTTTGTAAGAGCAATATTTAAGAAATGTCCCTATTTTGGGGCCTTTGCCCCACTTTTATTTATTGCTTTGTCCACATTACTTGCTCTAAGAGGTTGAGAGGTATGAGCCTCCTCTTGTCTATTCTCTGTACCCATAATTCCCTATTAATAGAATCTCCTTTCTCCATTCCCATGCTGCCTTAGTTCTTAGTGTACTTTCTGCTACTCTATGAATATAATATTCTGTATGCCTATTATTTTTCTACTTATGGATCAGTATCCAAAATCCCACTCTTCCCTCATTTCTTGAATTACCTCCTGCTTCATCATCATCCATTTTGACTTTGAATTGTAGCTTTATGCTTGTGTTATATATAAGAGCATTAACTGTGCAGCTCTGAAATATCCCTTCAAATCAAGTAATCCTTAACCTCCTTGTTGTGTTGGGAGGACCAACTTATCCCACTTGATTCTTGCCCTCTCCCCCTCCCAAATAAAATCCTTCAGCTCTTTATTAATTACTATCCACAACTTCTCTGGTTGATAAAAAATATGCCTGACCTGTGAATAAAACTAAAATGACTATAAACATTTACTGCTTGTATCTTGTTATTCATGTTCATAGGCAAGAGCTTCCAGTTTCTTAGTTTTTTATTATCTTTTGTTTAGTATCTTCTCAGATGTCCTTAGGTACCATAACCAAATCCTTTTTATTCCTGACTCTTCAATATTTCATTTTATCATGTCCCCATAAATATGGGTATTGTTGGACCAATTCATGGTGTGTACATAGTTTATAGTTACAGCCTTTGTTTTATCTTTATTAATTTTATATCAAAAACCTGGAAGTGTCTCAGAATATTCCACAATACTGAGATGTCCTTTTTTGGTTCCATCAGGTACAAAATAATATCATCTGCAAATAATGCCAACATTTCTTAAACACAATACCAATTATATCTTTGTATTTCTGAGTACTTTATTTTCTTTGCCAGTGGTTCTAAATATAAAAGTTTTATATGTTTCTGAATTGCTCCTCCATTTTGAACTACTGCATTAGTATGTATTTCACCTATTTATGCCTTTATTAGCATACTCTGCTGCTTACCCTTGTTTTGAAGATGGGCGCGGCATGCAGAGCTGTCTACTGAATACCAGTTAATGTGCTTGTCAATAAATGATGTGCACCTGTTTTTAGTCTGAAGTGTAGTTCATGAATCCAGGCTTTTATTAGTAATTGGGATATGCATTTAAAAAAAATGATGTTTTGAATTTTTCTGGAGCAGAGAATATTTTCAGTAATTTTATACAGTTTTTGGACACTTTGCTTTAACACTTAGACTTGTATTATACCACTTTTCAAAGAATTTTTATTTATCAACCAGATCATGCATCTCCTGGCATTTTGGAACTCTGATATATTTTTCTGGATGTTAATCTGAGATGAAAACTTCTGTTTCCATCTCAGTGAAGCATTATTATTTCAAATTACATAGCTCCTGCTAAGAGTTCACATCTAAAACAGCACAATATTGGGCTAGACTGTGTCAAAAAACATCTTGGAAGTCAGATACTATAAGGTACTGTAAGTTACTATTTTAGAATGGAGAGTACATCTTCACATGGAGATGCCAGGCTGAATTATGTATTACTAAAATGCTCTGCTGCTGGTCATTTGGGATTAGAACTCAAATGCTGAAAGCAAGTAGAAAGAGAGGTATTACATGTAAGTACCTGCACTAATAATGTCTTCATTCTTCAACTCCATACCATATGCACTGCTGAATTACAATCCCTATACACCCATTCCATTATAATATACAGTGGCCTCTATGATAATTGCATCATGGTTAACAGTAGGAAGAGCATTTTTAAAAGTCTTTTTAGGAAGCAGTGGCAATTTGACCATCAAGCTTGATATGTAACTTTCCTCTGCTTCTGGCCCACAAGTATCATTTACTGTCCTAGACAGGGGTCACCCTGTGGAGGAAGGACCTTAGAGGCAAAAGCCTCATATTTATAAGGCCATGCAGAGAAGACATTGTAGTCTTGGTGCAGTGTTATCCTGGGGTTTTCCTAGGACTTTTGTACCCTACAGTTAAAAACATCAAATTACTAATATTTTGCTTGGAATCTCTAGCACCAGGTATTCACAAAATAATAATTTAATCTACAAGGGCAAAGATTTAGTGATCTACTCTAAAATAAGTGTTAGTAACCCCATCTTTAAGAAACCATCACTATATCATCATACCCTGGACAGTTTCCACCCTATTTCTACCTTAGATTTTATTAGTGAAGTTACTGAGAATGTCATCTTCATATAGCTGTATTCACAAGTTACAATTCATGGTCTCATAGAGCTTTGTCAGTCTGGTTTTAGATCGAGAAGCAACACTAATTCTATACCATTAAGGGTTGCAAATGATCTTTTAGTGGCAAGGGATTAAAGATCATATTTCATTTAGTTCTTCTTGAGTTCTCTGCTGCATTTGATATTGTGAATGTAAGACTCTAGCTTGAGCTTCTGCGTACCCATTGTGGTTTATCATTTGTACTCCTTAGGTGGTTCCATTATAACTACTTGCAGTGCATTTATTTTGTTGTGCCAGAGGACTCTTGGTGAACTGTGGGATCACCGTGGCAAGGTTTTGACTATGCTGTTGCTTCTGGCCTACATATCTCCACTGAAAGAAGTCATTAAAGAGAGAAGAATACAGTATCAATGTCATGTTGATGATATTCAGACCTTCTCCTTGTCTCAAGACCATATATCTCACTCTACTGTCTTTGAAGATGGCCTAAACTCTATCATCCAATGGATAAATCAAGATGGTCTAAACTCTATTATCTGATGGATAAATCAGAATCAACTTAAAATGAACTGACCAAATACTGGGGTGAAACTTGTGCACCCCACTATTTATCCATCACTGGCACCATACATTCCTCCCTTAGTTCCTCATGGTGTGAAGTGGCTGGAATTTGTGACAAGAGTCTATGATTTTTGAGTGACCTTGGGAAACACAATGTCAGTAAAGGACCACGCTGCTCCTAGGTTATCATGCTTCCACTTGAGAAACACTTCCTGAGTTAACCCAGGAACCCAGGGTGAGAGGTTGGCAATAATGGTTAAGGTAGTTACCTTACAAACACAAGCTGCAGGGTTTGATTCCCACATGGGGTAATTGGCTAGGCTTAAAATGACCCCAAGGGTAGTTAGCCTAGTACATTTCTCTTTCTAACCATATAAATTCATATTAAATGATGGCAATGCAAGTACTTATGGCTTGTAAATTAGCCAACTAAAACCAATAAACCAGTGGTCAAAAAGACTAAAAAACTAAAAATAAAATGCTTTTCGTAACCAGTCCAATAAACCAGAATCCCGTTTATTGCACAAAAACTAAAACAACTAAGCACTTTTGCCTGTAAGACATATAGGCTTCTTCAGAGTTGTCTTAGCATAATTAAACACTGTTTAAATACTATCAATTGAAACTACCCCAACCAATCACAACAAGGGTGTAGTCTGCATCAACAACTGAATACATACTTATTCTTGTCAAATGTAAAATCCACACTCCACATAAACTGTTAATAAAATTCCTTCCATTGCGTCATTTTCCTTTTAAGGAATCAAATCTTGTCTTAATTTTAAAAATGGTTTTAAAGAAATAAAAACATTCATGCCAGGAGCTACTGAAGAATTTAAACGCAACTGCCAGTTAGATTCTTTTGCTTCTAGGAGAGTTTTGTCATTCCCCCTCTCTCATTGTAGGTCACCTTATCTATTATAAAAAAAATAAATTTCTTAAAATTTAAACACTTGGTGGTGTGAAGATACAGAGCATTGTGGCCATCTCTGTTTTTAATAGCCCTCACATGCTCTTGTATCCTCTCTTTTAATCTTCTGGTGGTTTTTCCTACATAAAACCCAGGGCAGGAAAGACAGGTGGCAACGTATACAACCACAGAGGAATTGCAATTGCATCTCCCTGGGCACTTCAGTGTGTAGCTTGTATTTGTCACAGAAATGTAGGGCCCATTGTTAATATATTTACAAGAACTATAGGCACCACACTTGGTCATAATAGATCTATATATCCCTACTTCCTTACTATGTTTTGTTTCTACCATATTTTTAATATTTCTGCCTCTACTGAACACCACATTGGTTTTTGACCCTAACCTCACTAGTGTATCTGATTCAAGGCAAAATTCCCAACTTTTGTTGATTATCTCCACTACTTTAAAAGATAATTCATTAAAATGAACTACCATTACTTGATTCATGTTCCTCTCTTTTGTTAGGATTTGTAATTCCTTGTCATTTGTTAAAATAGAGGCAAAAGAATTTGTCCTTTTTTGTTTCACTTCTTTCCTAATTTTTAATAATAGTTTAAGGGGATACCCCCTTTCAATGAATAAACCTATCAGGTTGTACATTTCTTTCTCAAAATTGTCCTCTGCACTGGTCAATCTAGAAATCCTGACCATCTGACCTTTTATTACACTCTTCTTCTGATGTTTAGGGTGGTTACTCTCATAGTGTAACAAATTATTCGAAAAGGTATGTTTTTTATAAACAGAACTCTCAAGGGCCCCTTCAGTGATTGACAAATGAATGTCCAAAAAAATCAATTTCTCCTGCTCTCCAGCAACTAGTAAATTTTAAGAATTTGGTTGTTCCATTCAAGTACTGGACAAAATCATATGCTTCTTCCTCTGTTCCTTTCCACAAAATGAGGATATCATCCAAATATCTATTGTAAGAGGCAATCTTCCCACTAAATTCTGAATTCAAGACTTTTTTTGTTTCCCAGTCAAGCAAGACTAAATTGGCATATGTGGGAACACATTTAGCTCCCATAGCCACCCCTGCCTTTTGATGGAAGAGTTCTCCTTCAAACATCATAAAATTATTGTTCAAAATCATTTCCATAAATTGTGCCAACAAGTGTATGCAATTAGAATCAGATTAGCCTATATCAAACTTTCTTTGAACATTTTGAGTCCTACCTTGTGGGGAATAACAGTAAATAAATTGACCAAATCTACGGTCAAGAATGTAAACTGATGACCTTCTCTGAAATTCCTTAACCTTTTGAGACAGTTCCAGGAGTCATTGATAACATGTTCTATTCCTCTTACCAAAGGACCAGCTTTATTGTCCACCCATGCAGCCAAAGGTTCCATTTTTGAGCCCTTTTGCTGCAACTATAGGTCTAAATGGTAGGTTGGAAAAAATCTTATTTGTTTTGGGAATACCAAAAATGCTTGGTATCTTTGGGTTTTTTACTGTTAAAAATTCATGTTCTTTTTCATCTATTTCCCCATGTAGCAATGCCTCTGCCAATATGATATCAGTCCAGGCATATGCTCTATTTATTTCATGCCTTGATACTCTCTCATATGTGTTGGAATCATTCAGTATTTCTTCCATTTTAGTTATATAATCAATTTGTCTAATGATCACCACCCCTCCCCCTTTATCTGGGGTCATAAGGCATAAATTTGTATCATTGAGCAGTCCTTTCAAGATCTGCACCTCTTCTGTTGTTAAATTACTATAACTTCTACCTTTTTGGTTTTTGATAGTATTCCTAATTTCTTTTTCACAATTTTTTTCAAACATAACTACTTCTGGGTTGTGGGGGGAATGAACACACTTTTTCTCCTGAGGTGTCTGTCAGAGTAATCTCCCTCATTCCCCTGAAAAAACATCTTTAAGTTCAGTTGTCTGGTAAATAATTTCAGACTCAATAAAATGTCAGCTGAATCTGTTCTAAAAGATGGAGCAAAAGACATTCCTTTTCTCAATAGGTCAAAGTGTGTTGCTGTAACTTGAATCTCACTATAGTTATATATGGTGAATCCTTGTTTAGTTAGCACCTGACATTCAAACGTATTGTCTTCACTAGTTTGTTCCACTAAACCTGACCCCTCATTGGAAAAAAGTAACTGTCTACTAATGTTACTTAATTCCAGTTCCTGTAGTTCCTCCCCCTTCATGTGTTCCCATTGCAAGTATTCTGTTGATTTTGCTTGTAATAACCCTGATAGACAGTCCTGTTGTTCCTGTTCGTTTGATTTCTCAAATGTTCTGATCTCCTGGGTTGCATGACCTCCTCTAAAAAAACTTCCTCTTCTTGATTCAAACTGTGCCCTTCATCCATTTGGTGTCTAGTTTCAGTTCTTTCAACATTAGCCCCATTAGAATTAGCTCAGTCATTAACATTGGTATCATGTAATCCACCCTTAAAATGCCACCTGCCCCACTAGGATATACAGTATTGTATTTATACTCTTCAGAATCTCTGCATAATTTACGCTGTTTAATCAAAACATTTTTCTTTACATAACTCTCTACATTGCTCAACACTTTGTTATACATTGCCTGGTTGTTTGCAAACAATAAATCATTGGCAATACTTTTGTTTAAACTGGATATTTCATTTTCCAAAGTTTTTAACTTACTGTCATTGTTTATTATAATAATAGTTAACATTTCAAGTCCTGCCTTATCCAATAAGGCTATCAGTTCACGATAGGCCATAGAGCCGTTCTCAATTCCCATCGGTAGTTTCCACAAGCATAAACCCTTCGGTACTTGTTTTAACAAAAGAGACTTTTGTAAAAAAGCATTGTCCAACTGAATGGAATGAAATTTTGTACAAAGTTTATCAAAGTTCATTATTTGTGTTTCAGCGTGGGTCTATTAGCGTTCACCAATTCTTCGTCTCCAAGTTCAAATTCTGGAATGCTGAACCACGCTGTAAAATCTCTTCCGGGTTGTCGGCTGTTGTTGGTTTCTATGTGAACAGTCTCTTGGCGGTTATCTCCCATAACCGGAGAGTGCATAGTAAAAAGTTCGACTTGAGAAGTAGTAGGAATCATTTCCAAATTGGTAGTGGTCTTTTCTTTCAACAGTAAAGTAGTTAAATTCTGTATTGATGATAGTAGCTCACCCAAAAGGCTTTCCATAATGTGGTAATTTCTCCTCATAAACAATCGATGCTGAAATACTGGTAAAACCAATATAATGCTTGAATGGTGCACACAAGATATTTAGTCACAGATGGTGATACACTACTGAGGTTAGGGTCAAAACCCACTGTGGTGTTCAGTAGAGGCAGAAATATTAAAAATATATTAGAAACAAAACATAGTAAGGAAGTAGGAATATATAGATCTATTATGACCAAGTGTGGTGCCTGTAGTTCTTGTAAATATATTAACAATGGGCCCTACGTTTCTGTGACAAATACAAGCTACACACTGAAGTGTCCAGGGAGATGCAATTACAACTCCTCTATGGTTGTATATGTTGCCGCCTGTCTTTCCTGCCCCGGGTTTTATGTTGGAAAAACCACCAGAAAATGAAAGGAGAGGATACAAGAGCATGTGCGGGCTATTAAAAACAGAGATGGCCACAATGCTCTGTATCTTCACACCACCAAGTGTTTAAATTTTAAGAAATTTATTTTTTTTTATAATAGATAAGTTGACCTACAATGAGGGGGGGGTGGCAAAACTCTCCTAGAAGCAAAATAATCTAACTGGCAGTTGTGTTTAAATTCTTCAGTAGCTCCTGGCATGAATGATTTTATTTCTTTAAAACCATTTTTAAAATTAAGACAAGATTTGATTCATTAAAAGGAAAATGAAGCAATGGAAGGAATTTTATTAACAGTGTATGTAGAGTGTGGATTTTACATTTGACAAGAATAAGTATGTATTCAGTTGTTGATGCAGACTACACCCTTGTGATTGGTTGGGGTAGTTTCAATTGATAGTATTTAAACAGTGTTTAATTATGCTAAGACAACTCTGAAGAAGCCTATATGTCTTACAGGCGAAAGCGCTTAGTTGTTTTAGTTTTTGTGCAATAAACGGGATTCTGGTTTATCTGGTCACGAAAAGCATTTTTTTTACTTATGGCTTGTCACCTTAACCACATTAATTCTTACTACCTTAAGGCTTTCAGATGATGACCTTGCCTGCCTTCATTAGATGCAGAACTTTTTCATCTAGATTATTGATTGGTATCTCTGGAGTTATATAGCTTCTATGTTGTGAGACTTTTAATGGTTAGAAGATCAAAATTAAAACTTCTGGCCCTTATATATTGAGCTCTATACTACCTTGGTCCTGCTTATTTGTAGAAGCTTTTATTGTTTACATCATAGTCCTGATTGCCTTTTTAATTTCTCCAAATCTTTTGGGTTTCTAATACCATGATGGGAATGGATCCCATTCCTAAATCAAAGTACGATTAAAGTTCATGAAATTAGTATTGTTTCAGTCTTTGATGTCAGCTAAAAGTGCTCTTCACAGCACCTGCAATGTGCTTAGTAATGACTCCTGCAATTTGTATGGGGTTACATGGACTGGTAACATATCTAAATACGATTGTAGATTCTTTTTTATAAGACCCATTGCTCCTACTGTTATTGGAACTATCTAAGTATCTATTTTCCACACTACTCTCATTTCTGCTGCAGATCCTGGTATTTTATGATGTTGTGTCTTTATGTACACAAGACACTGTAGTCACTGGGTGTGGTGATTTCAATGATCAATTTTCTTGGACCACTATATCTGGTTTTCTAGCATCTATCTTTTGAACTGTTGGTAATGGGTTATCCCATGTGATATAAATGTCATCATTTTCTATGATGCTTTATGGCTAATGTTTGCAGTGTTTTTCAGCCACTTCAATACTATAATGTTTGCACAATCCCCAGTGCAACAGTCTCACCACATTATTATGCCTTTCAGTATACAGCCCTTCTGCCATTAGTGTTTCACAACCAGCAACAAGGTATGTGACTTTTTCCAATTTGGTTTTACAAAACCTACATGTGTCTGTTTCTTTCACATGTTCAATGGACTTTGTAAACCAGCATGTACATAGCCCATTATCTTGGGGTGCCAATATTAACCTTTCATTTCTTGGTTTTAATTCATCTCTCCTTAACCATTCCTGCACTGGTTCCTGATCAACATGAGGTTCTTCCAGAAGTTTTCTATGCTTGCAACTATATTTATGCTTTTTCTACATTTCTTGCCTTCTCATCTGGTCCATCACCTTATATTCTTTCTTTTGTTTTTTGACACATTCAGTTGCTGCCTGTATTTTATCTACTTCTGGTTTGATTTCCATTCCTGCCTGACGTCGATATGCTTCTGCTAAATTAAGCAGAGAAGTCATCTTAGATGTATTCTCCTCATGTTTCAAAACTTTCACTATTTATTTATTTATTTATTTGCATTTGTTTACTGGGAAGGTCCACTGGGCCAACAGGTACCCATTTTCAGTGGAGGCCTGGGGAGAAAAGATCCACAAAGAATAAAACAAAGATTAGAGTAGTTCAAATAGTGAGTAAAACATACATTAGCATAGCAGTGCAATGATTTGAACAATACATACATTTGAATAGTAAACACAACATAATAGAACACTAAGATAAGTTTCTCAGTAAACATTTTTAGCATAGTCAAACAGTACTTATTTTACTGAGGCAATGGAATAGTAGGAGAGAGGTGAAGTCAGGTCATAGCTTGTGAGGAACTTTCACATGAGCATAGCCATTTGGAGGAGAGATGTTGTCTCAAAGATTTTTTGAAGAAGGAAGCATTGCTAGTAGATCTGAGCTGGGGAGGGAGAGAGTTCCATAATCTAGCAGTGGAAACTGAGTGGAGCATTTGGCCAGTGGAAAGATTAGGTTTTCCTACTTTTATAAACATTTGATTTTCAGAGCGGAGAGGTCTGTTAGGGTGGTGTAGAGTGAAAGGAGAAGAGAGAGAAGGGCAGGTGGATGGACTGAATATTACTTTGTGGGCAGTTGTTAGTTGTATGTAAGATGACGTGCAAGTTCCAGCCAGTTTAATAGTCGAAGAGTGGTACAGTGGTGAGACAGATGTTGCCTACTTGTGATGAACTTGGCAATTTTATTATAGCATGAATCTAGTTTGGATTTAAGCTTGGCCTGCATGTTGGTAAAGAGGGGAGCACCATAGAAAAGTGAGGGGAGCAGGAAGGAGGAGGCAATGGCTAGTTTTGAGGTGTAATTTAGGAAAGTTTTATGATGGTATAGCATACCTAGTTTTTGGTGTGTTTTTTTGATGTTGCTGTGTATGTGCAAGTCGAATGTTAGGTGTTGATCCAGAGGACTACATTTGGATCTTGTGAGGTCAGTAGATATGTGTGGAGTCCCACAATTACAGATCTATACATGTAATCATTTTCAAGGAGGCCCATCCCTTCTTTGGAACGGGGAATATATAATCTTTTTTATACACTGATTTTTATAAATAATTTGGTGGGCATGAAGCATCCTTCTTGTTTTAATATATAATCTATCCAACACTTTTTGGGACTAGTCAGTCATTCCAAAACTGTAAGTTAGTACAGGAAGAGCAAATTGGTTTATAGCTTGTATCTTGTTCCTAGATGTCAATGCTGTTCTCATGATTAATTTAAGTCTTCTAAAGTATTCCTTACTGAGTTTTATTCACATTTGTTCATGTTTTATTGCTTACCCTTCATCAATTTCCAAGTATTTATACACTCCCTCTTGCTCAAGTTCTTTTATATCACATTCTTGTCCCAAACTGATTTTTCCTGATGCTGCAGTTTTCCTGCTTTAAAGGTTGCTTTTGCACATTTATCAAGACCAAATGAAATTCTAATATCATTTGAAATATTTTGACAACCTACAGCTGTGCTTTCAGTTCCTCATCTGATGAGGTATACAGTTTTAAATCACTGACAAAGAGAAGATGAAAAGTCATTAGACTTTGTTGTTTTCTAAGAGCCAAATTGTAGCCATGGCCTAAGCTGTTAAGTAAACAGCTTAATGGGTTAATGGCAAGGCAGAATCACAATGGTGACAGATTGCCTGGTTAGGAGAGCTGGTGGCTCTCAAGATCTAGAGTCACTTAGAAGGTGTACGTTTACCTGCTTTACACCTGCCCTTGGGAAATCACCCTCTTTTCTGTTACAGATATGTGACACTGAAGCCTTATACAGGAATTATAAGTACCATCTTGATTCCCTAAAGCATTATCTCTTTAGACAATTTGTTTCTCAATCCAAGATGGTAGTTCCTGTAGTCAGTATTATTTTTTTTGTAAATATCATGAGATGTCACACAGGAATTCCATAAAAATACCTTCTTTTTAGAAGTGATTTCAGCCTAATGAGACAGTTTCTATAAACATCCTTATTTTTATACATATTATTGTTTATTCATTTTAGATTATTTTTGCTCTTAATTGCAATTTTAATTATTTACCTGGTATGCAGTGTGATTAATCATAAACACTACATCTGATAGAAGGACAAAGAAGGACAATTATGCAAATATATATTTTTCAAGATGTACTAAAATTGAGCTTTGCGTATCAGCTGAGTTTAGGGCAAAAGATCCTATTATATATTTCAGTATGCTATTCTAATAGTTTTTTCAGGTTAAGAATGAGATTTCTGTCCGTTAATCCTGATTTCTTAACCGAATAATCTACAGGACAGTGAAATCCACTTTATCGCTGGGCTGTATCAGGCAATAATAAAATAAACTGTCTCTTAAAAGTATTAACATAGAATACCTTTTTATTCATTTTGCCTAATCATCTACCTGTCTTGTAGGAATCACATAGTTGACAGAAACCTATGATATACGGTCGGTCAGACCATTGTAGGAAATGTAGATCACTGTTACTAACAAAGTTTTCCTGAAGGGCATGTTAGGCATTTGTGAGTGATTTGTTTACTTAGTGATTACAGGCCAAGATACTGCAATATTTCCCCTAAGGCATCTCATTTTTCACTATCTAATGGACATTTTGACAGTTTACATGCAAACCTTTGCACATGTCAATATGTTACTTATGTCTTTTGGGTATTTTATTTTGTTTTTAATTTCACTTGCTGATTTCCCTAAAGCTTCGGTAGAGCTGCTATACACATTTATCTCTGCCTGAATGGTCTTCTAGTTGCTGTATTACTGGATGCCTCAGTATGGCACTTAAAGTCATTTATAAACTGGTTATATTATATATGGTGTAGCCCCTATTTATATTCCAGGACATCTCAGCAGTAATTTCTACAGTGCTGTGAAATTAATACTGAATAAACTCACTAAATCATACAGGTAAGCTGTCAGGCATAACAACTTTTGCATTAAGCAAGGAATCAGATAAACACTGAATTATTTTTTTTAATACTCACAGATATTATTGTATATCATAAAACAAGAAGATTATCAGAACTGCTTTGCAAACGCATTATAAGTACAATATAAAAACAGAATTCAGGATAATACACAAAAGCATTAATTTTTAGTATGAAATTTGGTTAAAGTCATTGATGCAAAATAATACACTAAAACATACATATTGTCCTGAATAATGTACAATAAAATATTAAAAATCTAAATATCTGAACCACAATAAATCATAACTCACTGGAATAGTGAGCTGCAGCAGTGTCTTCAACATACCTCTCAACCATACCAAATTCCTCGGTATTTACAGGTTTTGAGGGAAAAACAACAGGGTGTTACGAATTCCTGAGTGACCCCCTTCATTCCTGAATTTCCCAATTTTTTTAAATTTTCCCCCTTCTGAAGTTGTTGCTGACATCATCACATGTGTGGGCATGCGAGATGACATCAGCTTTGTTAGGCAGACTGCTAGCCAGTTGGAATTTGAGTGAGTGTTTACATCTGCTCAGTCTATGTATGTTCGTATGTTGACTGATTTGCTGAACTTGGGTGGGATTTCTTAAATTTCTTCTGACTAGTGACTACTAACCTGCACAGTACACTCCTAGACTTCCACTCCCAGGAATCCAGAGTCTGGACCCAGAATAGTTGCGAATCTGGAAGGACAGGTCACTCAAAGTGCAGAGGATGAGAAAACCATGCCAGTGGTTCGATTTCTTTCTCCAGCAGGTAAAAGAAAAAAAAAAACATTACCAGTCCATGACTAGATTTAACATTTTTAGCATAGATATCAAGCTCAGAAGCTCACTGTCCAGGTTTTTGTAGAATGTCCAGGTTTAATTATGAATCACTGTGTTGGAGAGAAGTTGTTTTTTTTTGCATAATGTCACTCGCTTATAAATATTTAACAGCATGCATCTAAAGGCTTACAGAAAGTGAACTCTCAGCTGACTAAAACAAAATACAATAAAATGGTCCTCAGAAAGTAATACACCATGCTTATCTTGATTATGTTATTATTTTCTTTCTTTCTTGCTTTGTGCTTTAATTTTTATTGGATAATCTCCTCTTATGGCACTGTATGTTTTTTACTTTTCCACTTTTATTTACTTATGATGGTCTCTGAATCAATTTTGGGTAGATAAGATTTTTCCCTATGCTTCATGGTTAGGTATGGTTTTTACACATATGTTGGTCTTTCTTGGGTAGATTTCTGTAGATTATATTGGTACCCTATGCTTAGTGTCCCCCTTAGGTGCCCCCTCTCTATCCCCTTGCTTCCCCTCCCAAATAAACACATGCACAATGTTACTTTCAAGTTGTAATATGTGCTCATGTGAATGGTGAGGGGGCTCATAACATGGGTAATAGTCATTTCAATAAGGTCAGCTAAGAAGGTGTGGCTGTTGAATGCTTGAATGCTTTGGTTTACATCTGCAGTCTTTACTGACTTAGTTTTCATGAAACCTTTGAAAGGTGGAGTGTGATACACAGGCACAGACTGATGCAATACTCGTCGTTTTCCATAAAATGGGCTGCAGAGGACCACTTGGTAATGTTATTTTCAATGACAAGTACATGGCTTACATTGTTTTGTTTGCAGGTGTAGGTTTTGTTATTTTTAAGGTAGAATGTGTAGTTAGCTTTTAGTTGGCATGTACACACCACAGGGGTGGTAGATAACATTTCTGGTTGTGACCTCACAGTAGATTTATCCAGTGGATGCAATGCTGGGACATTCTAGGCATAAGTTAAAATTTGTTGGTCATTTTTTCCTGTTGAGTTAAAAGATGTATCAACAGTAGGAGTCTTTTTATATCCTAGAAAAGATTACAAGTCTGCACACATTGTCACGTGAAACTGTACTATATGCCTACATGTGTAGAATGTACATTGCTAACTGCATGGCTTTCTTGACTTACGCATGCATCATACAAAGTCTGTGCCAGGACATCTGGCTTGGAGCCATTTTGCTTTAGGTTTTTGCTCTGTGCATTTCTAAAGCAGACTGCACCTTTCAATGATTTACTTTTACTGGCCATGGGACAGATTTTTTTTTCTTCTGGTTCCCACACAATACATTACTGAATATGTTACAGCAAGGTCCCTGGTTATACAATGTTTGAAGACGTTTGACTATCCCTTTAGTTTGCTTTGCAGGATAGTGAATTTTTACAAAGTAATTTTGAACTTGTCTAGTATATAAAACAGCAAGCTTTTTAAATAGCTGTCATCTCTGTTCTACATTCATTAGATGTGAATTAAATTACATCAACAGGGAATACATTGCTATCTGAGACTTAGAATAAATAGTTAGATATTGTTTGGCAATGCTTTGAGGTGAGAAGAATAGATAGATTCTTTCCAAAAAGGACATTTTGTGCATTGTAAAATTACCATTGTAAAGCTGGAATTATGTCAAAGGGTTGTTCTTGGTATGTTACGTAAAGACCACAACTCATTTGTTTTAATGATTGTTGCATTTTCAATTTACAGTTGCTATAGCACTATCATAGACTGCAGCTTTAAAAGTATCACCTGCTAATATATTACTTTTATCCATAGCTAATGGATTATTCTAATATACATGCATTATTAGGAGGATTCTCCCCTAAATGCACACACTGCCATCCCACATTCTTGCTGCTATCCTTTTCTACTCTTCTCCCTGACTCCCTTCTATCTGTGATGTGCCAGCTAGAAGATGCTCTGTGACTGGTTTACATTTTTTGGCTAATAGGTTGCACACTGTTTCTGTTTTTTGCTCTATTTAATTGCAGTTTGCTTTAATTTGAAACACTATTGTTCTTCTATTTATTTTGTGTTCAATAATTTTGTCTGTTCTTCAGTTTACGTTTAAAAGTTGATATCCCACAATTCCATTGGAGTGGGTGGGGTTACATAATTATGTATGCAAATTTTACGTTAATCAGCATACAGATTACAGATTCTTGGCCATTTGTACCTATTTTTCATGGGCCTTTGTCTAGATTTTTAATTATTCCAGGTTGAGAGATATGGTCTACAAGCAAGCACAAAGCTCCAACTAAACCCAACTAAATGGGTTTGTAACTTACAGAGAAGCAACATGGATGATAACACATATCAATAAATGCTGTTTGCAATGAACCCAAACAGAGCACTCAACTTGTGATATTCAGTTATAACATACCATTTTAATAAGTTTTCATACATTAGGATTTTTTTCTGAGTCTCCTACTTTTATTTTGTGAATATTTCCATGAATATAAAATCTTAAACAAAGTTTCAGCAAGTTTTAAAGAGAGTTCATCTCTTTTTAACCACTGCTTAGTAATAAAAAGCTTGATCTAAATGATAGCAAAGAAAGTTGATGACTGTATTCTACTGCTTGATACATTATATGTACATGTAATATGTAGTCATACCAGTTATAGCTTCTTTTGTTGCAACCAACTGAAGAGCTCATTCTACTGCTTGATACATTATATGTACATGTAATATGTAGTCATACCAGTTATAGCTTCTTTTGTTGCAAACAACTGAAGAGCTCATTCTACTGCTTGATACATTATATGTACATGTAATATGTAGTCATACCAGTTATAGCTTCTTTTGTTGCAAACAACTGAAGAGCTCATTCTACTGCTTGATACATTATATGTACATGTAATATGTAGTCATACCAGTTATAGCTTCTTTTGTTGCAAACAACTGAAGAGCTCATTCTACTGCTTGATACATTATATGTACATGTAATATGTAGTCATACCAGTTATAGCTTCTTTTGTTGCAAACAACTGAAGAGCTCACTCTACTGCTTGATACATTTTATGTACATGCAATATGTAGTCATACCAGTTATAGCTTCTTTTGTTGCAAACAACTGAAGAGCTCATTCTACTGCTTGATACATTATATGTACATGTAATATGTAGTCATACCAGTTATAGCTTCTTTTGTTGCAAACAATTGAAGAGCTCATAAAACTTTTTAACAAAAACTTCAGATTGGTTGAACAGAGCTGATAAAGTCCCTCATCCTAACTCCCTCATCCACCTTCCCACTCCAAACTGTAATTTTCTGTCTCTTCTCTAAATCCTTTTTCATTCCCACTTGAGCCAGTTTCTCCCAGATCAACTCACTTTCTTTCACTTTTGTGGTTCATATTCTCTTACTCTTTACTTCTGTACATTCCTAACATCTCAGAGCTACACATTGCTTATATCAAAAATTGGTGCAGCTACAAAAAGTATCTTAGAACATCCAGAAACTTTGATCTTTATTACTTACTTATACAATGCTACAATAATATTTCTGTATTCATAGGCTATGTCAATTATGTATCACTGTGTACACTTGTTAATTCTCTGTGAACTTGTTACACATTTGGCTGTACTGAAATGTTGTACTGAAATATTGATGATATGTCAAGAATGTTGTAACTTGTAACAGTTGCGATGCATGCATCCAGGTTTTAGCTGAAAAGGGTCCAAGGACCAGTCTATCTACCGGCTTGATAAACACAATAAATAAATGAATAAAAAAATTATTTATCACTGTGCACACTTGCTACATTGCTGTGTAAACTTGTTACACATTTTGCTGTACTGAAGCACTGATAACAAAAACAATCAATCAATAAATAAATAAATAAAACTAAAATATTTGAAGCAATCAATGACTGTATTTTTCCCACATAATACACATTTAGATGATGATGGCTTTTGCTGCAAGTCTGGCAGAGTCAAGTATGGATTATGCAACAACATAAATTGTTCATAAATTAACGTAGGAAATGGTAAGCATTTGTACACACAGTGCCATATCAAAGATCAATCAGGATGACCATTTATCCCACAAAATTGTGAGGACCATCCAATAAAGGGAAGAATTGGAGTTCTGAATGGTAAGACAAATTTAAAACTAAATTCTACAAAAAGGATATGTTATATTTATATTTAAACAGACTTGAGTACTTTGAAAAGTACAGTTGTGTACACTTACCATAAAAGTAGATATTCAAGTGTATTCACTGTTGCAGTCATCACCTGTTGGTTATGTCTCTGCTGTGCTAGCCGTCAGCTGGCCTGAATACCAGAGTCAGTGTTTTTCTGCATTGGCTGCTGTCGCTTGTTGACTGACATCAGGTCTTCAGTGCTATAAAGCAAGGCAGCCAACGTCATTACATCAGTTTTGCTTGCCCTAACCAGTCAGAAGCCCAAGGAAATATGGTAAAGTGGTCCTGGTGGCTAAAAGCCACCATAAGAAACTTATGTATCCCTAAGGAAAGAGGATATAAGGGGGAAAGTGGGAGGGAAACTAGGACTTCAACAGTGAATACACTCGAACATCTACATTTATGGTAAGTGTACACAACTGTACTATGTTCTTCATGTTTCACTGTTGCAGTCATCACCTGTGGGAGGATTCCCAAAGCTGAGGAGAGGGGTGGAAGGATTAGTTAAAGGCCTAGACATGGGTAAGCATGCCCTGCAGTACTGCAGAGGCAAACCCTGCCCTAGCCTTAGAGAAAAGAGGTAGGTGGTAATGCTTTGTAAAGGTATGGACAGAGGTCCAGGTGGAAGCTTTCAAGACATCCCTGGAGGGAACTCCTCTTAGGAATGCTGTGGAAGTGGATGCTGCCCTAGTGGAATGGGTGCGAATAGACTTAGGAGGTGGTTTCCCATGTAATCTGTAGCAGAAATGGATACAGTGTGATATCCATTTGGAAATGGTTTGCTTGGAAATGGGCTTCCCCTCTGCCCCTGACAAGAAGTTGGTCTGTTTTCTTGAAGGGTTTAGTATGGTCCAGGTAGTATCTGGTCTGTCTGTGTATGTCTAGTGAGTGCAGAATTCTTTCCTTCTTGTTTTGAGGGTTAGGAAAGAAGGTGGGTAGATGTATGGCCTTGTTGAGAGTCACATTAGATACTGCCTTGGGCATAAAGGAGGGGTTAGTCCCCAGGGAGACCCTGTCTACATGGAAAATGATGAAGGGCTCAATGGCCATAAGTGCCTGGAGTTATGAAACTCTTCTGGCTGAGGTAATAGCTAGTAGGAAAGCAATCTTCCAGGAGAAGTATTTCAGTTCTGCTGAAGCAGCAGGTTCAAAGGGTGGTAAGGTTAGTTTTTCCAAAACATAATTCAGGTCCCAGGCTGGTAGCAATGCTGTCTGGCCCAATCTGGAGCAATGAAGATGGTCTTTGGTCTCTCCTCTCTTATTTTGATCAGTACCTTGGGAATAAGAGGCAGAAGAGGGAATGTGTACACAAAGAGGGAGTTCCAGGGGAAGGTTAAGGTATCTACCTTCCGCACTAGGTGGTAATACTCCCTGGTACAGAATTTTTTTTAGCTGGTGGTTGAGGTGCAAAGCAAAGAGATCCACTTCTGGAGTTCCCACTCCTGAGTGACTTACAAAAAGATTTTTCTGTGGAGCTGCCATTCATGTGGGTTCAGTAAGTTTCTGCTTAAGTGGTCTGCCAGGGTGTTATTGATCCCTGGTAGATATTGGGCTATTAGGTGTAATCCCATGGAGGAGGCTGTCAGCTAGAGGTTCATGGTTAGCCTGCACAGAGGTTAAGATTGGGTCCCTCCATGTTTGTTGATGTACCACATTACTGTGATGTTGTCTGTTTTGATAAGGAGAACCCCTGGCCTGAGATGGGGTTTGAAGGATGTCAGAGCCTTTTGTACTGACATAATTTCCTTCTGGTTGATGTGTAAGGGAAGGTGCTGGGCACCCCAAAGACCTTGGGTGCACCTGTCTTCTAGGTGAGCACCCCAAGCAATGTCTGAGGCATCGGTGGTGATGGTCTGTCCAGTAGAGCGGAGGATGAAGGGAAGACCTTTGTTCTTGGCACAGGCCCCTGCCCACCAGAGAAACTCGGCCCTTATACAGGGGATCAGAGGGAGAGAGGTCTCTAGAGGGTGAGAGTGCTGACACCAAAGGTTCTTTAGATACCATTGAAGGTTTCTCATGTAAAGCCTGGCCAGAGGAATTAGAAGGAAGTAAGATGCCATGTACCCCAAGGCTTGCAGGAACTTCCGCACCGTGAGGTGAGTTCTGGAAGCCAGCTGGCTAAAGTAGAGAGGCAGGAAGCTCTGCTTTTCTGGGTATAGGAAGACCATTTGGGATGCTGTTTCCAGCAGTGCTCCCAAGAAAATGGCCCTCCTGGAGAGTGTTTGCTTTGATTTCTTCTCATTGATGGTGAACCCTAAGGAAGTTAGGAGGGTTTTGACAAAGAGGAGGTCCTGGAGCAGTTTTTCTTTGCACTTTGCCTGAATGAGGCAGTCATCCAGATAATGGTAAATCTGTATATTTCTCTGTCTGCAAAATGCTATGGCCGGGGCTAAGCATTTGATGAATACCCTGGGAGCAATAGATAAGCCAAAGGGTAGTGCACAGAACTGAAAGTGTTGTGAGCCTGCACTGAAGCACAGAAATTTCCTGCAGGATTTTCTTATGGGGATGTGGAGGTAGGCATCTTTTAGGTCTAGGATCACTAACCAGGCATTTTTTGTCAGCATAGGCAGCAGCTGCTGCAAAGTTAGCATTTTGAATATGGGGACCACCAGGGAGGTTTACAGAATGGATAGATCCAGGAAGGGCTGCCAAGTGCCCTCTTTTCTGGGAACAAGGAATAGTCTGGAAATAAAGCCTTTACCTGTTTGATCTATGGGATCAGGTTCTACTGCTCCCTGGAAAATGAGAGTTTGGACTTGTTTCAATGCCTCTGCCCACTGATTTGGAGGTAAGTCTGGGTACCCACTAGGAATTGGGAGCTCGTTGAAAGATAATTTGTATCCCTGAAAAATTATCTTAAAGACCCATTGGTCCTTTGTTACAGAAAGCCAATTTTCTTTGCAGAGGGAAAGCCTTCCTCCTAGCATTTGGTGAGTGAAAGGGGGACATAGGTGGGAGAGGGAGCCTTTGAGAGTTTTTGCCATGTAAGGATGGCTTAGAACTCTCTGCCTTTGGGGCAGAAGTGGTCCACTGGTTCTCTGCTGTCCCTGGGATAGGGGCCTATGTAGTCTGTCCCTGCAGGGCTTACCTTGCCCCTGTCTGCTAGGTGCAGGAATGGACCAGTGCTTAGAGGGAACATTCCTGCTGAACCTAGGAGGTTGAACCTGAAAGAAATCTTTTACTGTTTGCATAGATTTTGTTTTGTCTTCCATCTTTTTAAGCACCTTTTCTGCTTTTACACCAAACAAGCAGTCCTTATCCAAGGGTGCATCAATTAATTTAGACATGACATGATCATGGAGAGGTTGTTCCTTCAACCAGGCATGTCTCCTAATGACAAATCCTGACACTGATGCCCTGCTTGAGGCTTCTAGGGCATCATATCCACAGTGTAATGAGTGTTTGCCTACTTGAAAAGTACAGTAAATCTGCTAACTCTTTCAAACTGGCACAGTCAGGAAAGGTAGAAATCTTTTGCTTTAATAGTTCCAAATTGTGTTGTTGATATTTTAACATATGCAACTGACAGTTGAATGCTCTGATAGCTAAGGTTGCAGAGGAGTATACTTTTTTACCCCATCTGCCCAGAGCACTGGAATCCTTGTCAGAAGGAATAGGATTCTTTGCAGAACTGGCCTTAGCTCCTTAAGGTCCTTGTGTAATGACCTCCGGGTCTAAAGCAGGATTTCTGTACAGTTATTTGTGAAAATCCAGAACTTTGTAATACCTGTCAGGTTTACTGGGAGCAGGGGTGAGGGCATCAGGGGCTAAGCTGGATTCATGGAAAACATCATCCATCACTTCTATGATAGGGGATGGCCAGGGTCTGTGCTGGGGCAGGTCTATAAACTCTCTTAGTCTTTTCTTAGACTGAGGGAAGTCCTGAGATTCCCATTGGAAATGTTCCCTGAGGGTGTGAAGGGTTTCCAAAGGAAAGGTTTTCTGGTGGGAAGGCAGAAGGAATGGATTCCTCTGCATCTGAATCGTCCTAAGCAGTCAGAGGTTGTTGTTCCTCTTCAAAATCTGAATAATCAGATTCTTCAGAATCCTGCTCTGTCATTAGTTCAGGAGAAGGGTATCTTTTCCTTTTAGAAGTTGTGGCCTGACTACTCCTGATAAGGGAGATAGGATCTCCTGCCATCTTAAGCATTTGAGCTTGGGATGGTGAAGCAGGAGTAAGATGGTGGCTAGAGGTAGATTTTCTAGGAGTGGCCTGGCTTCTAGGCCTAAGAGTATCCATCGGTCTGAGAGAAATGGCAGTCGGATGAGAAGACATTATTTTTTGTCTAGAATCCGTAGTGTGAAAGGCCTCCTCGGAAGCCAGTTCCTGCGTCACAGCTCCGAACCCAACCAAGGCAGAGACAACCATAGGCTCGGAAGATGAAGAAGATTTCTGGAGCATACCAAACTCCAAAAGGGTCTTGGGAGACGCCTGCATAGATATCGTATCAGGCATCACGGGCTGTGAAAGCACCTTACTGAATTCCAGAGAACTGACCATCTGCTTAGTGGTAGTGTCAATGGAGGGCTTAGGCTCATGTGGTCTGTCTCTATCTTTATCTCTACATTTTTTTGGAATGTCTATGGATTGTTGTCTGATGGACGCCATTTTGGAATGCGAAGATGGAAGATGAAAATACCTGTTTACAATATGACGAATGGTTCTTGTGTTAAAGAGGGCACAGAACTGGCAACAGGGGATGTTGTGGTCTGGGTCTAAACAAGTGGTGCAGTATGACTGGAAGTCTCGGTGTGGGATCTGTTTTCCACAGGTGAGACAATTGTTAACTTTTTTGGACATTGGTTAGTGCATGAAAAAAGGATTCCCAACGGGGTACTTAGCTTTAGACGTTTTCAGCTGTAATTCGAACTCTGGTAGCGACCGACTGGCACTCTTGCGAACTGCTTCTGCTATGGGCTCCACGGTAAGAAAGACTGATGTAATGGTGTCGGCTGCCTTGCTTTATAGCACTGAAAACCTGATGTCAGTCAACAAGTGATAGCAGCTGACACAGAAAAACATTGACTCTGGTATTCAGGCCGGCTGAGGGCCACCACAGCAGGGATAACCCACAAGTGATGACTGCAACAGTGAAACACGAAGAACATCAACCTTTCTAGAAAGAGCAATATATGTGTGAGCATTCCATTGTGCCCTAAAAAATTACAGTTCAAATCACAATCAGTGCAGGCAATAATCTCTGATCATGGAAAAGCTGGTAATTTCTTTTTTTTTTTGATGATTCAATAAAGGTGTGTAAAAAAGAAAAGCTGGTATTTTCAATGCTGTATTATTTATCTACAAACTTGGATTTTCAGTTAAATAGTGCAATAACAGAAATTCATTAAATAGGACATTTTTAAAAATAAAACTATAAGTGCTAAAGATCATGTGTTTTTAAAATGGTCAGGGTTTGGGTTTAGTAAAGCAGCATAAGGATTTGTTTATAAAAGAAATACATCTTTATGAAATCCATAACCTGTGAATTCATGATCTTGAGATAGTTATCCATAATAGGGTATCATCATGTATGGGCTAAGTTGACTAGATACAAATGAATTGGCCATTCTAGAAACAATGTAAAATACATCATGGTTCAGTAAATTTAAACACACATTTACCTTTGGGCACTGAAAGTTTTTATTTTTAAGATTTATTCTTGTGTTATAGCTTTCCACAAGAATTTTACAACTGACTTGTTGGCAAACTTGGGAAAAAACCCTCAAGGTATATTTGAAGTCAATTTATTACAGGAATAAAAAACCTAGGAAAAATATTCCTTATGATTATTGAAGACCTTACCAAAAGACCAAATTTTAATTTATGCCAGTTTTCTACATGAATGTTACCTTGCTCACAACTTAAGCAAAGTTACTACCAAAAAAGAATGATTATCTGGTTTACACTTGAACCCAAGGTGTTTGAGTTCATTTATAGAGATACTCATGGAAGAAGCTAAGGAAGGACTTATTCAGACCTTTGTATTACTAATGTAATAAAGAGTAGACGTGTCTTAATTGAGTGCAAAATTACAGTCTTTGATGTAATCCTTTTTTAAAATCTATACTAAACGATCACATCTTAGTCAGTAACATGGGTAAAAATACATTTATAGAAAAGAAACAAATTGCAACAATAGTTTCCATTGCCACTGCCATTGACCTGCAGTACATACATTTGCTTTTTAGCAATTTTATTTACTCCAACATTAGATAAAGTGCTAGCCCTGAGTAGCATCTGCCATCACCCAGAATGATACCACAGTACAAGGATAAAATGATTGACTTCAAGAACTGGCTAAGGTTCTGGTGTCATTCTGAGTGGATCTAGTATCTGTCTGCCTGGGAGGACATGGTCGACAGACCACGATGCTTTGCCAGAGATGGCCTGCACCAGATACAGGCTAAGGCTCTTGCCGCCCCTATAGTGCCTTTTTAGGCAAGCTTCAAATGCTAAATTCAGCACCATAACAGGTACAAACAAGCAAACTCTGAGGGTAATGCTGCTCAATGCTAGAAGTCTAAACCTCAAAATGCACTCATTCGAGGCACTCCTTAAAATGGAGAACATTGACATCTGTGCAGTGACAGAAACCTGGTTCAAGGCTCCAGAGAGCACCTCTGCATTACCAAGCTATAATTCACACCACACCTTTTGGCCACTTAACCTGGATCGAAACACTAAAAGTGGAGGTGTGTCCATATTCATTAAGGATATCCACACCGCCAGGCTATTTGCTCAGCATAATGCATCCAAAATTATCCAAGTGCAACTAACACTGGGAAAGGCTGCAATTCAGGTTGTAGCTTGTTACAGATCCCCACCATGCCCCAGGATTCCCACTCTTCATTTTTAAGATACTGGAAAATATTAAGGTTCATAGGTTCATAGGTTCATAGGTTTATACTAGGCTATCTGCCCTAAGGCATTTATAAGCCTAGCCCAAATTTTGTGGCTTACGCCACCCTTATATGAAAAATACTGTGCCCATTAGTTTGTTGTGCCTCTGTCCAGCAGTGACACAGAGATGATTCCGGGTAAACCTACGATCTCCCATCCACAGGTCTAGATTTATATAGGTATAAAACCCAATACCCTAATAATGGGCGATTTCAACTACCCCACCATTAACTACTATGAGTGGGAAACTACTCATGTACCAACTCTTTATTCAATGTTTTCTGGAATTCATAAATTCCAATGCCTTGGATCAACTTATCCACACCCTCACCAGAGGCAGCAATATCCTAGACCTGGCCATTACCAACATGAACGACCGGTGTTCTACACCAGAGGTCAATTCCTCGTTGGTCAGATCCTACCACAAGCTAATCAGCCTAGACATCCACATCCGGCCCCCACCTCCCATTAGGGAAACCACCATAAAAAGTTCTCCAAAGCCAACTTCAAGCTTCTTAAGACAGAAGTGACAAACTTCACGACACCCATGCAGACAGGCAACAGAGGTACAACTACTGAATCCTGCACAAATGCACTTTATAAGCACTTACACGAGTGCATGGATCGTGCCATCCTCAACAGAACCAAGACACTATCCTTCAAAAAAAGGAAGTCAATCTGGTGGTCCCTTGCCATAAACAAACTCTACAACAGAAGGAAGAAGCTGTTGCAAAAAAAGAGTAAAATCCCAAGATTGGAGGAACTCCCTGGTCAGTCTCAGCAAGAAGCAGAGATCCCTCATAAAATCCTCCAAAGCCAATTATGAAAATAAAATCGCCAGATTCCCAAAGACAACCTCAAAGCATTCTATAGCTATGTCAAGAATCTCAATGGCAACACTCAGATCTGCTCTGGGTTACAGCACAATGGCACTAAATATACAGAACCAACTGATATTGCCAACATCCTGGCAGATAGAATCAGTGCTAACTTTACCCCCCCACCCCCTAAAAGGCCCATCTCTATACCGGAAGAATGCAAAGTTCCTGTAATCACGGCTGCACAGGTAAAAACCACACTCTCCAAAGCAAAGCCAAGAACACAGCATCCATGGGACCTGACAACATCCCAGGCTGCATTCTACATGAACTACAGAATGAACTGGCACCTCACCTAAGCATCATGTTCAATCATAGCCTCACCTCAGGCTTTGTGTCCACTGAATGGTGCACAGCAATGGTTATCCCACTCCACAAAGGGGGAGCCACCATGGACCCTGGGAACTACTGCCCCATTAGCCTAACGAGCCTGGTCTGCGAGGCCATGGAATGTATCATAATGGAACTTATAAATAAAGACATTGGTAATCTCCAAACTCTGGACCCCACCCAGTTCAGGTTTGTAAAAGGCAGATCATGTCTCCTAAACCTGATTGACTTCTTTGAAGCAGTCACCAAAGCCGTAGATGAGGGTAAGGTGGTTCATACAGCCTATCAAGATCTCGCCAAGGCTTTTGACACCATTCCCCACTCTGAAATTATAGATAAACTCACTAAACTAGGTATAAATCTCTATGTCACAAGATGGGGTGCCAGCTGGCTCCTGAGAACCCACACTGTGAAAATAGCAGACTCCAAATCTGACTTCAGACCAGTGACAAGTAGAGTACCACAGGGTTCAGTCCTGGGTCCTCTCCTGTTTGGTATCTACTTTCCTGAAGTACAGGCTAACACAGGAGGTCTTTGGCTAATGAAGTTCACAGATGACTGCAAACTAGGAGCCATAATTGAAACTCCTAACAATGTGGACATCCTACAAAAGGGCCTCACTGAGACAGATGCCTGGTGTCAAAGCCAAGCTCAATGCCAAAAAGTGCATTGTCATCCCCTTTGGTAAAAACTCTGTACCCATGAGCTACCACATAGGTGGTAGTCTACTTAACACCGAAAGTGTGATAAGAGACCTTGGGACACAGGTGGACAGTAGTGTCTCCTTTGATAATCACATTGCCACAGTAGTCAGGAAATCCTTCTACATTGGCACACCTCATCATAAAAGGTTTTTCATCCATGAAAAAAGAGGTCATTGTTCCCCTCTACTCATCACACATTAGACCCACTATAGAGTACAATGCCCCTTTTGGTATGTACCTCACAAGACATCTACAACAACTGGAAAGGACACAGAAATACCTCACAAAGAGGATTACTGGCCTCAAACAGATGCCCTACACAGACCGACTCAAAAAACTTCAGCTTTACTCCGTCGCATATCGCCTACTCAGAGGTGATCTTTGCCTAACATACAAAGCTATGTCAAACCCAGATCTGTTGGACATGCTCCACTTAAAGAAATCCCAATCCCTCCGAGCTACACACTCTAGGGACCTAAACCTTGTCACCACAATAAACAGAACATGCTGGAGGGATAGATTCCTGTCCCAGAGACTTCTCATACTCTGGAACAAACTACCTATCTATATCAAACAAAGCTCTTTATTAGCACTCTTCAAGAAAAATCTTGATGATTGGATGGGAAATAGGAAATTCACCCCGGGGATCACCTCTGTGGCTTTGCTAGACAGGGGAACAGGAAAATAATTTTCTTGGGTGGCAAAAGCCAGGGTACCTTTTGGCTAGACTTGTATACCCTAGGGCCGATAGCCTAGTACTTGCCTATGAACCTATGAACCTATAAAGAAAACAAATCACAGTATACAAAATACAAAAGGCAATAAAGTAATACAAAACACAACAAATAAAAAGCAAACTAACCTTTCCCTCACAGCAAACTGTAGCAGAATCTGTGTGAGCCTTTCCAGTAAAGAATACCTTCTGCTACTTTATAAATATGGCTATTTTTCATTAAGGACTTATGTCCAAAATTCTAGTCTATCTTTATCTTTTGAACTCTCCCTATTTCGCTATCATTCCTTTTCACTTTGATTTATGACCTTCTAACTGAATAATATATATATATATATATATATATATATATATATATATAGATATATAGATATATATATATATATATATATATATTTTATATATATATATATATATATATATATATATATATATATATATATATATATGGGTCTACCTGACAACACCGATGCGCTACAACACTGACAACGAAATCACAGTCACCACATAACTGGTGCAATAACAGAAATTCATTAAATAGGACATTTTTAAAAATAAAGCTATAAGTGCTAAAGATCATGTGTTTTTAAAATGGTCAGGGTTTGGGTTTAGTAAAGCAGCATAAGGATTTATTTATAAAAGAAATACATCTTTATGAAATCCATAACCTGTGAATTCATGATCTTGAGATAGTTATTCATAATAGGGTATCATCATGTATGGGCTAAGTTGACTAGATACAAATGAATTGGCCATTCTAGAAACAATGAAAAATACATCATGGTTCAGTAAATTTAAACACACATTTACCTTTGGGCTCTGAAAATTTTTTTTTTTTAAGATTTATTCTTGTGTTATAGCTTTCCACAAGAATTTTACAACTGACTTGTTGGCAAACTTGGGAAAAAACCCTCAAGGTATATATGAAGTCAATTTATTACAGGAATAAAAAACCTAGGAAAAATATTCCTTATGATTATTGAAGACCTTACCAAAAGACCAAATTTTAATTTATGCCAGTTTTCTACATGAATGTTACCTTGCTCGCAACTTAAGCAAAGTTACTACCAAAAAAAAATGATTATCTGGTTTACACTTGAACCCAAGGTGTTTGAGTTCATTTATAGAGATACCCATGGAAGAAGCTAAGGAGGGACTTATTCAGACCTTTGTATTACTAATGTAATAAAGAGTAGACATGTCTTAATTGAGTGCAAAATTACAGTCTTTGATGTAATCCTTTTTTAAAATCTATACTAAACGATCACATCTTAGTCAGTAACATGGGTAAAAATACATTTATAGAAAAGAAACAAATTGCAACAATAGTTTCCATTGCCACTGCCATTGACCTGCAGTACATACATTTGCTTTTCAGCAATTTTATTTACTCCAGCATTAGATAAAGTGCTAGCCCTGAGTAGTATCTGCCATCGCCCAGAATGATACCACAGTACAAGGACAAAATGATTGAGTTCAAGAACTGGCTAAGGTTCTGGTGTCATTCTGAGTGGATCTAGTATCTGTCTGCCAGGGACGACATGGTCGACAGACCACGATGCTTTGCCAGAGATGGCCTGCACCAGATACAGGCTAAGGCTCTTGCCGCCCTATAGTGCCTTTTAGGCAAGGTTCAAATGCTAAATTCAGCACCATAACAGGTACAAGCAAGCAAACTCTGAGGGTAATGCTGCTCAATGCTAGAAGTCTAAACCTCAAAATGCACTCATTCGAGGCACTCCTTAAAATGGAGAACAGTGACATCTGTGCAGTGACAGAAACCTGGTTCAAGGCTCCAGATAGCACCTCTGCATTACCAAGCTATAATTCACACCACACCTTTTGGCCACTTAACCTGGATCGAAACACTAAAAGTGGAGTTGTGTCCATATTCATTAAGGATATCCACACCACCAGGCTATTTGCTCAGCATAATGCATCCAAAATTATCCAAGTGCAACTAACACTGGGAAAGACTGCAATTCAGGTTGTAGCTTGTTACAGATCCCCCACCATGCCCCAGGATTCCCACTCTTCATTTTTTAAGATACTGGAAAATATTAAGGTAAAACCCAATACCCTAATAATGGGCGATTTCAACTACCCCACCATTAACTACTATGAGTGGGAAACTACTCATGTACCAACTCTTTTATTCAATGTTTTCTGGAATTCATAAATTCCAATGCCTTGGATCAACTTATCCACACCCTCACCAGAGGCAGCAATATCCTAGACCTGGCCATTACCAACATGAACGACCGGTGTTCTACACCAGAGGTCAATTCCTCATTGGTCAGATCCTACCACAAGCTAATCAGCCTAGACATCCACATCCGGCCCCCACCTCCCATTAGGGAAACCACCATAAAAAAGTTCTCCAAAGCCAACTTCAAGCTTCTTAAGACAGAAGTGACAAACTTCACGACACCCATGCAGACAGGCAACAGAGGTACAACTACTGAATCCTGCACAAATGCACTTTATAAGCACTTACACGAGTGCATGGATCGTGCCATCCTCAACAGAACCAAGACACTATCCTTCAAAAAAAGGAAGTCAATCTGGTGGTCCCTTGCCATAAACAAACTCTACAACAGAAGGAAGAAGCTGTTGCAAAAAAAGAGTAAAATCCCAAGATTGGAGGAACTCCCTGGTCAGTCTCAGCAAGAAGCAGAGATCCCACATAAAATCCTCCAAAGCCAATTATGAAAATAAAATCGCCAGATTCCCAAAGACAACCTCAAAGCATTCTATAGCTATGTCAAGAATCTCAATGGCAACACTCAGATCTGCTCTGGGTTACAGCACAATGGCACTAAATATACAGAACCAACTGATATTGCCAACATCCTGGCAGATAGAATCAGTGCTAACTTTACCCCCCCACCCCCTAAAAGGCCCATCTCTATACCGGAAGAATGCAAAGTTCCTGTAATCACGGCTGCACAGGTAAAAACCACACTCTCCAAAGCAAAGCCAAGAACACAGCATCCATAGGACCTGACAACATCCCAGGCTGCATTCTACATGAACTACAGAATGAACTGGCACCTCACCTAAGCATCATGTTCAATCATAGCCTCACCTCAGGCTTTGTGTCTACTGAATGGTGCACAGCAATGGTTATCCCACTCCACAAAGGGGGAGCCACCACGGACCCTGGGAACTACTGCCCCATTAGCCTAACGAGCCTGGTCTGCGAGGCCATGGAATGTATCATAATGGAACTTATAAATAAAGACATTGGTAATCTCCAAACTCTGGACCCCACCCAGTTCAGGTTTGTAAAAGGCAGATCATGTCTCCTAAACCTGACTGACTTCTTTGAAGCAGTCACCAAAGCCGTAGACGAGGGTAAGGTGGTTCATACAGCCTATCAAGATCTCACCAAGGCTTTTGACACCATCCCCCACTCTGAAATTATAGATAAACTCACTAAACTAGGTATAAATCTCTATGTCACAAGATGGGGTGCCAGCTGGCTCCTGAGAACCCACACTGTGAAAATAGCAGACTCCAAATCTGACTTCAGACCAGTGACAAGTAGAGTACCACAGGGTTCAGTCCTGGGTCCTCTCCTGTTTGGTATCTACTTTCCTGAAGTACAGGCTAACACAGGAGGTCTTTGGCTAATGAAGTTCGCAGATGACTGCAAACTAGGAGCCATAATTGAAACTCCTAACAATGTGGACATCCTACAAAAGGGCCTCACTGAGACAGATGCCTGGTGTCAAAGCCAAGCTCAATGCCAAAAAGTGCATTGTCATCCTCTTTGGTAAAAACTCTGTACCCATGAGCTACCACATAGGTGGTAGTCTACTTAACACCGAAAGTGTGATAAGAGACCTTGGGACACAGGTGGACAGTAGTGTCTCCTTTGATAATCACATTGCCACAGTAGTCAGGAAATCCTTCTACATTGGCACACCTCATCATAAAAGGTTTTTCATCCAGGAAAAAAGAGGTCATTGTTCCCCTCTACTCATCACACATTAGACCCACTATAGAGTACAATGCCCCTTTTGGTATGTACCTCACAAGACATCTGCAACAACTGGAAAGGACACAGAAATATCTCACAAAGAGGATTACTGGTCTCAAACAGATGCCCTACACAGACCGACTCAAAAAACTTCAGCTTTACTCCGTCGCATATCGCCTACTCAGAGGTGATCTTTGCCTAACATACAAAGCTATGTCAAACCCAGATCTGTTGGACATGCTCCACTTAAAGAAATCCCAATCCCTCTGAGCTACACACTCTAGGGACCTAAACCTTGTCACCACAATAAACAGAACATGCTGGAGGGATAGATTCCTGTCCCAGAGACTTCTCATACTCTGGAACAAACTACCTATCTATATCAAACAAAGCTCTTTATTAGCACTCTTCAAGAAAAATCTTGATGTTTGGATGGGAAATAGGAAATTCACCCCAGGGATCACCTCTGTGGCTTTGCTAGACAGGGGAACAGGAAAATAATTTTCTTGGGTGGCAAAAGCCAGGGTACCTTTTTGGCTAGACTTGTATACGCCCTAGGGCCGATAGCCTAGTACTTGCCTATGAACCTATGAACCTATAAAGAAAACAAATCACAGTATACAAAATAGAAAAAGGCAATAAAGTAATACAAAACACAACAAATAAAAAGCAAACTAACCTTTCCCTCACAGCAAACTGTAGCAGAATCTGTGTGAGCCTTTCCAGTAAAGAATACCTTCTGCTACTTTATAAATATGGCTATTTTTCATTAAGGACTTATGTCCAAAATTCTAGTCTATCTTTATCTTTTGAACTCTCCCTATTTCGCTATCATTCCTTTTCACTTTGATTTATGACCTTCTAACTGAATAATATATATATATATATATATATATATATATATATATATATATATATATATATATATATATATATATATATATATATATTTTTATATATATATATATATATATATATATATGGGTCTACCTGACAACACCGATGCGCTACAACACTGACAACGAAATCACAGTCACCACAAAACCGAAAGTTCAGAAACGTGAAACATCACATACCCGACAAACCACAATCCTGACACTCAACAAACCAAACAAATCCCCTGTCCAAAAAGCATACACAGAACACAAGCACACCAAAAACCTTACAAACCTACACTAAACCTTACATACACAACTATCTATACACTAATCTTAACCCAGACCCTAACCCTAAGGTCCGTCACTAGCGCACACTCACCTAACCTGCGCCCTAACCCTAACTCACTTAACCCGCCCCTATCCCTAACATCTGTCACTATTGCATACTCACCTGACCCGCACCCTAACCCTAACTCACTTAACCCACCCCTAACCTTACAGACTGTCGTTATCGAATACTTACCTTAACTACACCCTGACCCTAACGTCCACCCCTATCGCACACTTACCTTTACATGTCGGTTTTCTCAGCATCTGGATTTTCAACTGTTGGTCTTCTCCGTTGTCGATCTTCCGGTGTCGGTGTTCTCGCCGTCGGCATTTTGAGATTATGGCGTTTTCAGGTAGACCCATAAATATATATATATATATATATATATATATGAGCCTTAAATGCACAACTTGAAAGTATCCCTTTGTTACCCTAAAATACTTTGTTCTTTAGGGAGAATCAATTTATCCTATGTAACTCTCATCCTGTCCACCTCCACACAAATAAATTCATTCAGATCTTTATTAGTTATCATTCACAACATTTTCTGGCTGATAACAATATGCCTGATCTGTCTATAAGACTAAGAGGACCAAAATATTTCACTGATTGCTATCTTACTACCCATAATTATGAGTTTCCTGTTTCTCAGTGTTTCTATTATCTTTTGTTTACTTTCTTCCCACATATCCTTAGTTGCCATAACAGAATCCTTTATCATCCATATACTTAAATATTTCATCTTACCATGTCCCTGTAAATATGGGTATTGCTGAACCATTTCATGCAGGGGTACATAGTTTACTGTTACAGCCTTTGATTTATCTTCATTTATTTGATAATACTCAAATGTCTGAAATTGCCTCAAAATGTTCGGCAATATTGAAATGCACTTTTCTGAATTTATCAAGTAAAAATAATACCATCTATAAATAAAGTTTAATTTTGAACAGTGCCATGGGATATATATCCATGGGTTTGTGAACACTTTATTTCCTTTACCAATGGCTCTAAATATAAAACAAATAATGAGAAAAGAGGACAGCCTGTCCGAGAGGAATCCTCCATCTTAATTCTTGTCAATGATCCTTCGTATATCCTCCTTATTAATCCTTATTCTTTCAGAAAATGTAAATGTCACCACTGCCCTACTTACACAATCCTAGTAGACTTTACTGAATGCCTTCTCTCCAAGACTCGTCAAAAACAGCACTGTTGTCTTGTATGTACTTTGTTTCCTTCTGGATTATCACTGCTCTATTAAAGATGTCAAATATTAGCCTCCCCTCTACAAAACCAATTAGATAAACAATTTATAATCATATTATATCATATTATAAATTTGAAGCAGGTCCAGATTTGGAAGTTTTGTTTATTCATTTTGGCTAATATAGCCTCCACAGCCTTCTTTCAAGGTGTTTGCATTCCTCCCTTTCAAGTACTGTTAAAAAACTTTCCATATCTTTATCACTTTCTCCCCTACTAACTTCCGCATTTCCACAGGGATACTAACTATTACTGGAGACTTCCCTGTTAAATGATTACACATCATGATTTGTTATCTCATCTTGTCCTTTACTAGCTGTGAAGTGTTGAGCCTCATCTTTCTCTAGCACTGACATAATCAATTCTCCACAAATATTTCCTTGTATGCCTGTTCTTGTTTCCCCATTTCTCTGTGTTGTAAAATGTTAATACAATTTCTGAAATATCTCTTTATATTGCTATTGGATCTCAGTGTTTTTTTTTGTCATAGGCTGCTTAAGGCTACAGTTGATTCTATTTCATGTTAACTATGTCATTATGCTAGATTTTGTGATGTGGAGTTGTTATCAAAATTAGTTTCTTAATGGCAATCTTCTAAACTCATGCACATTATCAAGTACTACCTTATTTTCTGTTTAGCACTCTGCAGTTGTTCCTCTTGTTCTATGAGATCCCCATTATTGTGCAATACTTTAACCTTTGCCAAATCTCTTATATAATTTGTATTACATCTCTTCCCTCTCCCTCTCTCTGTCATTTTTAAACTTCATTTCCACTTTATCCCACTCACTAGCTATCCCTTCTGAAGTCATTTCTAGCTTTCTTAAAACTCTGGAATCATATCTACAACTGACCCCTTAAATTCCTTTTTAAAAGATAATTAGGAAACCACTAGTGACAAACTTTTTCGTGGCAGCTGACGTTGCATCACATGGCATGTCTCAGTTATTTACTGCTAAATCTAATCCCTTTCATGGCAACTGACATGCTCCATCACATGGCTTGCCTCAGATATTTGCTGCTAAACCTAATCCCTCCTGAGGCAGCTGACAAGCTGCATCACATGGCTTGCCTCAGTTATTTGCTGTTAAACCTAATCCCTTTCATGGCAGCTGACATGCTCCACCACATGGCTTGCCTCAGTTATTTGCTGCTAAGTCTAATCCCTTTCATGGCAGCTGACATTGCATCACATGGCTTGCCTCAGTTATTTGGGGCTAAGCCTAATCCCTCTTGTGGCAGCTGACATGCACCATTATGCTTCCTTATCAGTATTTGTACCTGCATTTCTGCACATGTACATGTCATGAGGAGGCTGGGTTGTGGCTAATGCCAAGCACTCATCCCCAGTCATACCTCTCAACCTCTTAGCACAAAAATCTGGACAAAGCATTACAGAATGGGGGGACAAAGGCCCAAAAATATTGAAAGATTTTAAATATTGTTCTTATAAATTTAGAAGGCTGATGGAATAGCATAATTTGTCTTAGCATGCATTTTTCTCAAGGATATAAAATCTGAAACACAAATGTATAGCATTATTTAGTGAATTCAGTTGTCAGATCAATATAGTGGATTTCCAGAAAATCACAAAGGTTATGAGGAACAGACCAGAAATATGAGGCAAAAATCTGGACATTCTGTGAAAATCTGTACAGTTGAGAGATATGTTCCCAGTCCTGAACACGTTGTACCTCTTTCACCAGAAGATGACAGCAATCAGTGGACCAGACCATATCTTCTCCCCCTAGATGGGCAAGCCATCACTGCTTATAGACATCCACCAACCTCACTGGTTCCACCAGTGCCTGAGACATTAACTGACCCCAGGTCATCATGTTTTGACATTAGGGTTTCATCCTTCTTAAAAAACAGAACCAGATGACAGCAATGCAGTGGACCAGGCCACATATTCTCCCCCAGGATGGGAATGACTAAGATCATATCAATGACATGGGCAGATCCCCCAACATGTAGAGCAGCAGTGTAGCTCAGAACATGGCTTGCATACACTTTGTAACTTACTGCAGCATTTAGTGGATTAGTTCGACACATTTCTCTGTCACATATCCTTAATTAGGTAAAGAATAATTATGTAAGAGGCATCTAGAATGACAGTGATGCATTTTAGGCTCCAGTCCTGTTTCTTCTGCTAGACAGCATTAATTCCAGCACTCTTACACTTTTAAATTCAGACACTGATATGGTTTAATACCAGCTTAGTAAGAAAAGTGATACTGCCTTAAGTTGTAATACATCAAACATTGGGGGTAAGCACATTTATTTTTCATAACTGAAGCATACTCCTCTGATCTGCAATATTTTCCTTCCACTGGACCTGTGCAAACAATTAAAGGTCTCTCATAAAGAGAGACAGCGACAGAAAATTATAAAAGTATGCATATGCCAGTACAAATATTAGGTTGCAATGCAAGATAATTTTATGTTTCTAATGTTATGGAGAGAACTCTGATATGTGTGATATCTACATGTATTTTGTCTCAGCATTAATATTCTCCTAACAGTTCTCTTCCTCAATTATGTTTTACTACTTCAAATGTATTTCTAATAGCGTCCACTGCTGCTTTGCTTTTGTATTTGCATGTCTACAATACACTGGCCCATTCATTTGTAAAAAGTTACGATGATATAAAGACACCGTTATTTGTTAACCTGGGAAGAATATTAATCTACATGGACATTTTTCAGACTCAGCTTGGTGGCACTCTCTGATTAAGTCAGTTGCTCAGAGTCACACAGTAGGCAACAGAAGCTAATGGAATCAAACTCTACACTATAGGATAAATCTCATTAACGGTTTCTATCTTTAACACTCTTTACTCCATGGCTGCCAGATACAGATTCAAACAACTACTGATGTTAGACTATGAAAATCCATTTCAAGCCACATCTAAAGTCAAATAAAAAAACAGAAATTTGCACTGTGAAACAGGATGAGTGAAACCGGTAGTGTTAAACAGTTTGTGAGTGCATTATCTCAGATGTGTTAAACAATACTAGTATAAGAGTAAAATGGTATAATACTAGTGTTAGGGTACAAATGCACAAATTAATTTAGTTCAGCAATTATTGTTAAGTTATGCATCAGAGGAAAGCAGTGTTATACATGAAGCAATAATATGAAGCAATAAGTATAAATGCAACTCATACATCTTTTAAGCCAGGAACAATATTACTTTTCAGAGTTAATTATTATTTAAAGACTTATATTGCATCCGCTACAGTATAATTTTTCTCTGTCTTTCATTGTCTCACCCCTTTAGATTGTTGCAGTCATACTCAGTGTATTCAACATTCAGCATTAACAGATGATATGTGGTGCAGGTTATGATAAAATGTTTTGCATTTCTCTTGACTCATTTTAAGCTTTATGTTGTCTAAAATATGCAACATAAAGAATCAAAACTTTTTAGTTGATAAGATGTGCATACTACACAATTTAAGAGCTTCAAAAATGCTTTTGCAAGAAACAATGCAGCAAATTGCTCCGATTGTATTGTAATAGAATGATTCATACAAGTGATGTTTTCTTCTCTCAGCTATAAAATATGCTGTAAATATGTCATTGTGCTTAAAATTGTAAAATATAGGCATGGCCCCTAGTCAGAGTTTATACAATGTACAATCTATGCAGAGTGCAGTATATACCTTTCAACCTCTTAGAGAAAGAAATCTGGACAAAGACTTAAATAAAAGTGGGACAAAGGCCCCAAAATAGGGACAATTTTTAAATATTGCTTTTACAAACTTGGAAAGTTGATAGAATAACAGGTTTTGCATTAGCATGCATTTTCTGAAGGGTATGAAGTCTGAAACTCAAATGCTTGTCATTATTTTCTAACTTCAGCCTTTAATGATTTACCACTAATTTGCCAGAAAACCACAATTTTATAAAAAACGGACCAAAAATATGAGGCAAAAATCTGTACATTCTGCGAAAATCAGTACAGTTGAGATGTATGCTGCAGTACAGTGCTAAAATACTAAGTGCTGAGAGCTCAACTTTAATGAATGAATAAATGCATTATTCACATCTAACACACTTTATACAAATAACAGTAAGTAAAGGACAATGGTAGTGCAGTCACATACATACTCATGAGTCTCTACCCATAAAAATTTAAATACTGCAATAGTTCAAAGTTCTGCTTCATTTCACCTGGCAGTTAACAAACATGTTACGTATACAGTAGCAAATAAAGTGGTACTATGCTGTAGTAATCTGTCGAGGAGAGTGCATAACATAAAACGTACCCACAAACATTGACATCAAAAGTAAGTTTTGGTAACACAATAGTGATGAGTGAACCATATCTTCCTGATTTATTTATTTATTTTATTTTTATTTTACATTTGTTAACTGGGAAATTCTGACTGGACCAGGTTCATTTTCAGTGGAGGCCCAGGGAGAAAAGCTCCAGCATCAAGTTATACAAATATAGTAAATACACAAAAGAGGTTGCATCATGTATGCTGAACATAGTAATATAACAAGAGATAAAAAAAAAAACACTCCAGGTAAAAGAAGATACAGAACTTAGGTAAAAAAGACAATGTCAGTTCCAGTACATCCAGTATAATGCACAAAACAGGTCTCATCATGTATGCTGAGCATAGTAATATGACAAGAAATTACTAAGACACTCCAGGTGAGAGAAGTTAGAGAACATAGGTAAAAAGACAATGTCGGTTATACATTGGTAAGAGAAGAAAATATATCAAGTAAGATTCTACAGTTGAGTACTCTTTCAGACGATCAAGCCTACAGGGGATCAAAGATCCAGCATATCTTCTCAGACCTCTTTCAGTGTGCTATATGAAGGGGAACTAAACTTTAGTGGGTTGCTATATAATTTGTGCCTCACCATCTCACAATTCACTTTTTTAAAAGAGAGTCATAGCTATCTAAATTGGTACCCTTGGCATTCCCAAACAAGTGTTCTCCATTAACCTAAAATTGAGGACGAAAAAAAAAATTCTTCAGAACTTCAGAAATATAACAAAGAACTTCTACTGGCTCCTTACTAGAGTCCCTAACGTCTAAAGGGCATTTATTTAAGCAGTCATGATGTCAGTCACACCTGCTTAAATGAATGTCAGTGCCGCACTCACGCTCAATTAGCAACTGTTAAGCTGCTGTTTTATAATTTTAATTTCCAGTGTCATGTCACCCAGCACTTCTTACACAGCATGCAGGGACTGTTCATAGGTTCATAGGTTCATAGGTTCATACTAGGCTATCTGCCCGAGGGCATTTACAAGCCTAGCCCATCGTTTTGTGGCTTACGCCACCCCTTTAGTATGGGGAAATATACCCATTATTTTGCTGTGCCTCTGTCGAGCAGTGACACTGAGGTAATCCCTGGGGTATATCTGCGATCTCCCATCCATTGGTCAAGATTTCTCTTGAACAAGGCCAGCGAGGTGCTCTGCCTCACATGTACCGGGATTTTGTTCCACAGCATAGGGAGTCTTTGGGTGATGAATCTATCCCTCCAGCACGCCCTATTAATAGCCGTGTCGAGGTTTAAGTCTCCGCCCTTGTGGCTCTGGTGGATCTAGATTTTTGAGGTGAAGCATATTCATCAAATCTGGGTTTGACATGGCCTTGTATGTTAGGCAAAGGTCACCTCTGAGCAAGCGGTGGCGACTGAATAGAGCTGGAGTTCTTTCAGTCGGGCAGCATAGGACAGATTTTTGAGACCCTCTATCCTTCTGGTGAGGAACTCTTGTGGCCTCTCCAGCTGCTGCAAGTGTCGGGTCAGATACATCCCGAATGGGGCATTGTACTCAATCATTGGTCTGATGAGTGATGAGTAAAGGGAGACTATGACCTCCCTTGATCTAGATGAGAATCCCTTCATGATAAGGTGGGCAATGTAGAAGGTCTTCCTAACTACTTTAGCTACATGGGTGTCGAATGACAGACTACTATCAACCTGGGTCCCCAGGTCTCTGATAACTTCTTCTGTGCTCAGTGGATTGCCACCTATTTGGTAGCTAGGGGTAACCTTGTTTTTCCCAAAGGGTATGACTATGCATTTTTTGGCATTTAACTTCAGGCCATGGCTCTGGCACCAGTTATCCATTTCTGTGAGACCCTTCTGAAGGATATCTGTGTCAGATGTGTTTTCTACTATGGCCAGTTTGCAGTCATCTGCAAACTTTGTCAGCCATAACCCTCCTGTGTTTGCTTGTACTCTCGAAAAGTAGATGCCAAACAAGAGTGGGCCCAGGACTGAGCCCTGTGGGACACCACTTGTGACAGGCTTTGAGTCTGACATGGCGCCAGCAACTCTGACCCTGTGGGTTCTGTCACTCAGCCAGTTTGCAACCCATCTTGTGATGTATGGGTTAACATTTAAGCTGATGAGTTTTTCAATGATACCCGAGTGGGGTATTGTATCGAAGGCCTTAACCAGATCGAGGTAGGCTGTATGGACTGTCTTTCCCTCGTCAATGGCTTTGGTGACTGTTTCGAAGAAGTCAACCAAGTTTAAAAGGCATGATCTGCCTTTGACAAAGCCAAACTGGGTTGGATCCAAAGTCTGCAAATTCTCTATGTCTTTATTTATGAGGTCCATTATGATCCTCTCCATGGCTTTGCAGATAAGGCTTGTCAAGCTAATGGGCTGGTAATTTCCAGGGTCAGTGGAGGCACCGCCTTTGTGAAGTGGGACCACAGTTGCAGTGCGCCACTCCCTGGGTACGTATCCAGAGGTAAGACTTTGATTAAACAGCTGTCCTAGCTGTGGGTTTAATTCCTCATTGAGTTCTTGGAGCACACAGCCGGGGACACCATCAGGTCCCATGGATGCTGTGTTTTTTGCCATGGAGAGAGCAGTTCTCACTTGGGCTGGAGATGTTTGGGGGCTGCAATCATTTGGTATAGATATCTCTCCTTTGGGGAGAAGTTTGCACTGAACCTGTCAGCCAGTATGTTGGCAATGTCTGTAGGATCAGTAATCTTCACATCATTTTGAACTAGTTCTGAGCATATCTGGGAGTTTCCTCCTAGGTTTCTAACATAGCTAAAGAAGGCCTTATGATTGTCTTTTGAGTCTTTAGCTATTTTTCTCTCGAAATTTGCTTTGGATGATTTTATGAGAGCTCTTAGTTTTTACTTATAGTGATCAAGGGTGTCTTACCTTTTAAGGATTTTGCTCTATCTTGTAGTAGCTTCCTCCTTTTATTGTAGAGTTTGTTTATGGCTGGGGTCCACCAGACTGGACGCTTGCCTTTGGTACTAAGAGTCTTTGTTTTGTTTGGGATTGCCTTATCCATGCAGTCCTGCAGGTGCTGGTAGAAGGTGTTTGTAAGTGATTCAGCGGCTTGAGTACTGTTTTCCGCTCGGGGCCTTAAAGGAGACCACACTAGTCTTTAGAAGTGTGAAGTCGGCTTTTGAGAAGTTCTTTACTGTGGTCTTTTTTATTTCAGGTGGGGGTGGGATGAGGACCTCTTATATATCACTACATGATTATACGTACTAGGAGCATTCTGTTAAAATTTAAATTTCAGAAACAAGTTGGAGTTCACTATTCTTGACTTTTGCCCTGTTTTTGATGACGGATCTCTCCTTAATAAATGAACACTCAGATAAATGCAATTTATTTATATAACCAGTACTGCAGATAGGAGTACATAAGTGCTGTCTTAACAATACTCCACAGATAAAGAACATTAAATAGTATACCGCTACAGTAACAGTCACACAATCAAATAAACTGAAAGAATACATCATTTCAACTGCAAATATAATCATAATGGTGAAATTGAAGTGTATTAACCCACCACCGAGTTCACGCAGGAATGGGCGTGCCTGCTGTGTTTGCCATGCGGGAGAGTGGATCAGTCCCCTCCTCTACAATTATCAAAATACTTCCAACTAGCTGAAAGTGCCACCCATATTATTGCACTGGATTAATTCTGGAACAGTGGTGGCAAGTCTGGACATAACCACGGACATAAATATTGCCATTCCTCTAATAAAACATTCGGGTAGCAATGAAATGAAAAAGCACTGATATGAACACTGCGGTTCCAATAACCAAACATTCAGGTAATAGTAGAATGAAAGAGACACTGGCAGAAACCCTAGTTCCACTAGTAAAAGCATTTAGGCAACAGTAGAATGAAAGAGCCACTGACAGAAACGCTGTGGTTAAACTAATAAAAGCTTTCAGGTAACAGAAGAATGAAAGAGCTACTGACATAAGCACTGCGATTCCACTAATAAAAGCATTCAAGTAACAGTAGAATGAAAGGCCATTGACATAAACAATGCGGTTCCACTAATGAAAACATTCAAGCAACGGTAGAATGAAAGAGCCACTGACATGAACGCCATGGTTCCATAATAAAAACACTGGTAAAAGTAGAATGAAAGAGCCATAGCTCTCAACCTTCCATCGCCAAAATGAGGAACACTCACCTTCATAATGTGGAACAAATGGGCAAAATGTGGAACACATACTAATGGCTTACTAACAACTTCAACTAGAAAGGCCATAGGATGGTTAAAATATGCTGGTTTTACTTATATAAAGAAGATCCTTTAATGAATTAATATGATTAATTTCAATTTACCATGGATTTCACTTAAAAAAATTCCTAACACTGAATGTGTGACAGACTCTTTCAATGTGGAACTTTGAGGAACATGAACTTTTTAAGACCCCAAATGAGTCTGTACACAAGTATTTTGCAATAAGCATATAATTACTGTTATATGTATGTACGTATAATGTTTTCTGTATTTTCTTTATAATTATGCTAATCTGTTTCCTAGTGTGTTGGTGGCATCTTTCAATCAAACAGTGGGTGGTGAAGTCAAAATGGTTGCAGGCGGGGCTTGCTACTGCGCATCTGGTGGGTTAATACACTTCAATTTCGCCATCATAAAATTTAACCTGTTAATTTAATTTTCTTAATGACACCATTGCAACAGCAGTCATACATGACCAGTTATACTGCATTAAACTTAAGAATTAATGAGTAAACTAATAGTGCAGTCCTCAGCCATCATGTGCTGCAGTGCTCCATGTACCAAATGTGTATGTTGTTTGTCTTTTCCCAGTTAGGGGTCACCACAGTGGAACTCCGCTCCGGTCTGCTAATGATTGGCAGTCTATTTTTATGGTGCCGAGTTGCCAGCCTAATGCCCAATCAAGGTATGCCCATTCACACATGTCTTTCAGAGGCCACTGGACCATGGGGAGGACATGCAGACTCCACACAGAAGGTACTCCAGCTGAGAATCAAACAGGAGAACCTCTTGCTGTGAGGCAACAACGCTACTGCTGTACCACAGCGGCTTTTTTTTACCAAATGTGTATGTCAAAAGGAGAAAAGGAGTGTGCTACAGAGATTACACGAACAGCAAATAAACATTAAACGTAGCGTCATTTTTTGAAATGTTCAGGCAATGTCTTGGGCATTGTTGTAGTCACTATCTGAAATTCTGTATGTTGCAATACACTTCAAATTAGGTATCAGGAATATATGCTACTACTGTATATTAAAAGCAAAACAATGCATTGATTTATTATTGAATTACTTATTGTAAATACATGTTAAAATAGAAGCAAACTATCAGTTTACCTTTGTAAGTTAAATACTCTGTACACACCACCTTCTTTAGGAGGTGCTGCTAAGAACACCAGGCAGATTGTGCTAGTTTGAGGAAAGCTCATTTGTAATATGAAACTTCATATCAGTCCCCAATTCTCGATCCCCACAACCAGTGTTCTCAGATGCCAGGAAATGTAGAACAAGTGAGTTAGAGGGGTTGGACATGATGGCTGAGTGGAGAATGGGTGGCCAACAACAATATGCATATTTACTAAACTCCAATATACATTCCCTTCTTCTGTTGCCCTAGTCTTCCTTCACAGCTTCCTGCATGTGCTCTAAGTTATTGGGAGTCCCTTGCTAAGTTACTTCTCATACCTTGCTACAGTCAATGTGTTTCCACAAAACTGAATAAACTGTTGATCTTCCTCAAAATGCTTAATAATAATAATAATAATAATAATAATATAATATAATATAATATAACATAATAATATGCCTGCCATTAGAAATGTCAGAGCACCACTTAGAACTATTTCTAAAAGCTTATTTTTATTTATTTATTTGCTAAACTAGCTAAGTGGACTAATGCTTGCAGATCAATTTCAGTCATAGTGCAGGCCACAACGGCAACAGTAAAGATTGCATGTATGAATAATTTAGAGTAGCCAATAAGCAGCATGCTTTGGCAGGAGGTTAGAAATCAGAATGGATTAAGGAAACATGCATAAATTTAGGAAGAATATGAAAATCCACATAATATGCTCAGCTTTTTACAATACACCCCTCCAAAACAAAAAATATTCCCTTGCTCAGTCCAGCCACATTCTATCTTTACTTTTTTTCTTGTCCTTCCTCCCATTTTGTATGTGACTCTTTATGGCCAGGCTGCTTCTGTTACTTGTTTCCTCTTTGAGCCAAGTAGAATTATTTTTCTATCCACTTCTGTCTGCCTCCACTGGACACAACACCTCATGTTTCAGTTATCTGGGATTATTTTGTCTGTATCTGCAACTGTTTGCCTGCAGTACCCTTGAACTGGTAACATTCTATCACAAGTCCTGATGATCAGAAATGCCTCTATCAGTCTTCAAATTAAATTCAATCTCATTTTCTGCAGCAGTAACCGGAAGGATACATTAAACCAGATGAATAATCCCGTCTTAGTTTTGGGTTGAAAACCCTGCTGGGCAGTCAGCAACAGCAACTGACTATCGTGAGAGCAAAAGCAAAGAACAAAAACAAAACTATGAGAGCATGAGTAATTAAAAAACAAAAACAAAACTATGAGAGCATGAGTAATTAAAAAACAAAAACAAAACTATGAGAGCATGAGTAATTAAAAAACAAAAACAAAACTTCAAGAGAAATTTTGATGAGTGGATGGGAAAAAGAAAGTTCACCCCAGGGATCACTCCAGTGGTTCTTCTTGTAAAGCCTATAGGGGAATTAGCCTAGTACACACCTATGAACCTATGAACTATGAGAGCATGAGTAATTAAAAACAAAACTGTGACAGCACGAGTAATTAAAAAACAAAAACAGAACTATGATAGTGTGAGTAATTAAAACTAAAACAAAACTAAGGGAGCTTGAGTAATTAAAAAAACAAAAACGGAACTATGAGTGCATGAGTAATTAAAAACAAAAGCAAAACTATGACAGCATGAGTAATTAAAAACAAAAGCAAAACTATGACAGCATGAGTAATTAAAAACAAAAGCAAAACTATGACAGCATGAGTAATTAAAAAACAAAAACACAGCATGAGTAATTAAAAAAAGCAAAACTATAACAGCATGAGTAATTACAAAACAAAAACAAAACTATGAGAGCACACATAATTAGAAAACAAAAACAAAACCATGAGAGTATGGGTAATTAAAAAAACAAAAACAAAACCATGAGAGTATGGGTAATTAAAAAAACAAAAACAAAACTATGACAGCATGAGCATGTGACATTGTGGGCTATACAGATGGTGTGATACTGCGATATCAATACTAGAGTAGCCAATACAGCAGAGCATGAGAGGAAATGCAGTCAGCTCCATTAACAGAAAGTAAGAACATGCTCTGCTCTTAGTTGTAGTATCTCCTTGGCAGATCATATAGGTCACGTAAGGCATAATGACCCTGCCATCAGCTAGTGCAGTGACTCTGTAGGTACAGGGCAATGTTTGCCCAAATACATCTAACTGACCTAAGGCCAACCTTGGCTGCTACCACCCTCAAAGCATATGGAGTTGCCTACCTGGTCCTATGATGGGTTAAGAGGTGTCTCAGGGAGGTTATTACTTCTCTGTATACAACTGGTATCACACCAGTTATATAACATTGTACTGTAACCTGTTCACATGCTGTCTAATATAGTTAAACTATGAGTCACTTTCCACTTTAATAAAGAAACAGAACTTTAACAAGACTTTTTTTTTACTGAATACATTTTTATTGATTTTTTCAGAAACATAAACATAATTACAATATGTATATCAAAGAAATATTCATATAGTCAAAGCTTAAAGTGGAGAAACAATTCCACAAATAAACATAAAACCAACTATTTACATAGGATGTCTATACTTGAATGTATCTTTAAATAAGAGTATAATTTATTACAGTCTTCTGTTTCCAGCACTTGATTAACATTCTGCCATGCAATGTTTAAGGAAGTAGGTCATTCTGTCCTTTCCTTGATTGTTTTCAATTCCAACTGCGAGACTGATAAAACCATATTCTCAAAATGTTTGTAATTGGAAGGAGTTACAGCTTTCCAGTTCTGTGTAATATTTTTCCTTGCAATAGCAAGGAGAGTCCACAAAATTACATATCTTTGCTTTGGATCACAAGACGGCACAGGTGTATTCAACAAAACTAAAGATTTTGTAAGTTGGAAATTATCAATGAAAAGTGGCTGTAACAAATAGTTAATACTTTCCCAATATTGTTTAAGTAAATGGCATTCATAGAACACGTGTTGCCAATTGGCTATTGATTGTGATTTCCACCTTCAACATCTATTTTCTTTATTATATATTAGTTCTAATTTGTGTGGTATTAAGTATGTTTTATTTATAAATTGCCATGTGAAAAGTTGCCAGTATAGTGATAAAGATGTTAGTTTTGGAGATGTAAGAATTAGTTTTTTATCTTTATCATCTGGCATTTTACCATTAACTGTTTCATACTATTTCCATATATTTTGTTTATTATGAACTCTTGTTTCTTTTAACTAATTTGTACAATACTGATAAAATTCCTTTCCCATTTGTGGGAAATTCCATCAGCGTTATTAACTGCTCTATGAACTTAGGAACCTTTTCTCTAACAGACTTCTGCATCATTGCCTGTTGGTTTAAAACTGTTTGTCTTAATCCCTGTAGTGTTAACCACAAATTATTTTCAAGGTTGAACTCACTAGTAATTTGCTCTGGCATTAGTACTTTATTAGTGTTTATCAACTGATGCCAGTAAATTAGACCATTCTTACTAAGTGTTTTAACTGTTACTAAGTCCTGAGTTATAATATTATTTTGTGTATATGCTAGTGGGAATATAAAAAAGACCAGGCTTTTATATCTGGATTTTTGTTTACAAAGTGCATAAAAGACTTTAGGGTATTGATAATGTATTTAGACTTTATATTTTTGTGTTTCCCTGTTGCCATATATTCCTTCAGTAACCAAAGTAAGCTATTCGGTACTATTTCCATATGTTTATTTATTGCATCATGAGTGGTTTTGAACCAGATTTTTTCAATTCAAACATAAGAAAAAAATCCATCATAACGTTATTAATCATAACTTCATTTCTTTGCACATCATCAAAACGTCATATGATCATCCATAAGGGCCATGTAACACTGCACACCTGAATAAGCAGCATCCTCCACCCGTTTGATTATTCTTACACTTCAGGCAGCGTTCAACCGCTCACCTTTATCCCAAAACTTAATTTCCATCCAAACCACCAGGTACAAGCAGCATCCAACCACTTACTTCCACCACTCCAGGCTTCCTTCCTCCAAAGGTGTACACCAGAGGGGGAATAGGGGCAGTGCTACCAGGAATACCATAAAGGGAAACTATCGGACATTATTATAACTTCAAAGGGTTCACTCTCCTCACAGTACCCCACTTCCCCGACCTTGGACACCAACATTTTTCTCTCCGCTTCTTAAGTTTCTAAGCCACTAAATGAAGGAAATAAATCTTTCAAGAAATAAAACACCTCTGCCAGCTGTTGAACCTGGGCCTCTATCAACTATAGCACATTGGATTAACCCATCACACTATGCAGGCCTTGCCCACCAGACTCATTTCTCTGTGGGTAACACCATAAAAATGTGTAATGTAAATAAAGTTTTCAGAAATGGGGAAAACAGTACCACACACTACCGGATGGAATTATCAGTTCACTGTAAGAAACGAGTACTTGAATAATGTTATTAAAAACTGTTGCTCTCGTTTTTTTTTTTTTTTTTTTTGATAACTGGCTTCATAATTAAGTACAGGCATAGTGTGTTAAGTGCGCATTGCATACTGTGAAACACATGCCTGTTTGTGCCGCTGCTCTCCTGGTATTCACTGCCTTGTAGTGATTTCAAGCCAGCTGGTGGAGTGATATGCCTGGAATTGGAGCAGCATGCCTCGCCCCCTGCCCTGGGATGGAGTAATTAACATGACATATATATCTATATATGTATATTTTAAACAATAAAATGCTACCACACATGCACGGAAGCAGCAGGTGCCTCATTGTCCACAAAAAAAAAAAAGTTTGTTACAATCTGATTTCTAACCACTATTACAGAGACTGCAATTAACTCATCTCAATGCTGCTATACTGAGAAAGCACTTAGTACTTATTTAGCTTGCACAAGGAACCTGACCAGGCCTAAAGTTATGTTTTATTCTGCAACACTTAGCTGGATATTGTATATCCCGACACACTTGGAACTGCCAGAAACCTACCCCCCTCCAACCAGCTGAACAAAGATAAACATTAAGGATGCACTAAGCTCAATGCCCATGCCTAATCAGGGTCCCAAACCCTAAACCTATCCTCCATCCTCCAGCACACTCCCTCACATAAAGAAAGAAGATAGAGGAAAAATTATATTAACATAGGAAACCTCTATTCAGCTCTCCTTCCTTGATAATTACTCAAGGCCTACCTTACTACCAGCCACTCTCAGGATGTCTTGGACGTGATCATGCTCTCAATAAAATTACGCCAAAATATGCATCACAAGGCAATTCTCAGCCCTCAAAACCCCTAAGACCCTCCAAATCTCTACCTCACTTCCTCCCTTCATCCTTCCCCTGTTTAACCCTTTCTTGTCCTAATTGCATTTATAGAGCTTGCCCTTTGTGCCTATCCTTTCCAACCCCAACTTTCCCTTACCTACTCATCTACCCCCTCTCCCCACTAAAGATGTCCCATGAAAAATGTGTCTATTCCAAACATCATTTTTCACAAAGAAAATTAAAGGGTGTTGAAGTTTGTCTTATAAACAAAGACTACAATGAGCCATTCCTTTCTCTGTGTCTTATTATCTTCTTAGAGGAGTCCTATGCCTGACATACTGAATATTAAAGGATTTCTTAATATTTTAAACTGTTTGCTTAGAATACTCATGTTGACCAGAATCTAAACATTATCTGTATTAGTAAACAATCTGTATCAACTGTACCAAAGCCATCTTTCAATTAAAATCATCCCATCAGTCCTTACTGTCAGGAAGGAAGGAATGAACTAGATGAAAACCTGGGCACCTTTAAGTTCCGACACAGGATCTTAGACATCAAGCTCTTAAAGACCAGCAGACATTAAAGTGAATATCCTTGGCGAATATGGACACTCCTCCACCTTTAGTGTTTCGATCCTGATTTGGTGGCCGAAAAGTGTGGTAAGAGTTGTAGCCTGGTATTGCAGGGGTGCTCTCTGGAGCCTTGAACCAGGTCTCAGTTACTGCAAAAATATCGATGTTCTCCATTTTTAGGAGTGCCTCGAGAGAGTGCATTTTGAGGTTTAGACTTCTAGCATTGAGTAGCATTACCTTCAGATTTTGCATGCTTGTACCTGTTACGGTGGTGGTTTTGTCCTTTGAACTTTGCCTAAAAAAGGCACTATAGGGGTGGCGAGAGCCTTTGCCAGTAACCTGAATCCTAGAGGCGATGGCTGTAGACCATCTCTGGCAAAGCATCATGGTCTGTCGATCATGTCATCCCAGGCAGACAGATACTGGATCCCCTTTGAATGACACCAGAAATTTAGCCAATTGTTGAAGTCAATCATTTTGTCCTTATATTGTAGTATAATTCTGGGCGAAGGCAGGATGCTACTCAGGGCTAGGGTCATACCTGCATGGGCCACATGATCCGAGAGCTCTTCCATGTCCCTTTTCATGTAGTCCAGGGAGGTATGTCTCAATTAAACTTTAATTATCAATTGGAGAAAGCTGAACCACCACTACGACAAACTCTCTCAGCCCAAAAATAAAACAATAAGAAGTGTAGTCCATAAAACTTATGGAGGACTGAGATTGACGCAGAGCTATACAAACGTGATAAGGGTTTCCAAAATTCAAGAAGTCTCCAAAGTCACTTGAAGCACTTAATAAAATGACATATCATCATCATGCATATATACACACATCAAAATATACTCTGTTGTTCAACATACATTACATTATACTCATAAATGATACCACACATATATTTATCATCAAATATAATAAATGTACATCCCATACATATACACACTTTCACATCCACTGTGTATAAGATGTATTTGATATATTATTGTCACACAGATATATACACACATCAAAACATATCCCGTTGATCAACTTACACTTATTAATATGAATACATATCTCACCACATATTCAGTCATATTTACAACATACACCATCTCACAATCTTGTATATTTCTCTTATATACACTTTTTATAAGTCCTTTTCATATATAAGCATCTTGGAAGAAAATGTATGCTTGCATATTGTGTAATAGAATTGTTTTTAGATAAATTGACATTTCCCTTTTAAATAAGCTAAGAGATCGTTTTTAATTGATTTGCCAAGACTATAAAAGTGGCATTTTAAATTTATTTGTATAAAATAGACCTGATGAAGCTACTCATAGCGAAAGCGCTTGTCTGAATAGAATAAAATTTGCATTTATTTTATTAAGTGTTTCAAGTGACTTTGGAGACTTCTTGAATTTTGGAAACCCTCATCACGTTTGTATAGCTCTGCGTCAATCTCAGTCCTCCATAAGTTTTATGGACTACACTTCTTAAACTTTAATTATACTGTGACTTAAGAATGGGGTCCATTCCTGTCATGGTATTAGAGACCAAAAAGATTTGGAGAAATTAAAAAGGTAGTCACTGTCTGTCAGTCTCCACAAAGGCAAGTGGCTTGAACCTAGAACCTTTGGAGCTATAAGGCAAAGAACCTACCTCTCAGCCACTGTACTTATTTTAATATAGCTAATCTTTACTGCTTGGGTATTATTTGAATTTACAAGTATATGATATATTATGGTAACACTGGGTAAGAGATTTAGTATTATGTATAGGTCATGCAAGTGTGTAAGTTAAATATAACTGTTGTTGTTTTTGTACGTGAAGAATGGGTCACTTCTTTGAATAAGATAAAGGAAGGAGAAAGTATACCACAGAGGTGACTCTATAGTCAGGCACACTGATGCCCCACTCACCAGGCTGAACAAGGAGAAAATTACAGTGAGCTGCCTGTCGGGTGCCAGGATCTGCCACATAACTTATGCACTCAAGTCACTCCACAACAAGTACAAATATGACTCCGTCATTGTCCATGTTGGAGAGAATGACTTGAGACATACCTCCCTGGACTACATGAAAAGAGACATGGAAGAGCTCTCGGATCATGTGGCCCATGCAGGTAATAATATGAGTGTCCATATTTGCCAAGGATATTCACACCACCAGGTTAGTTGTCCAACACAATGCGTCTGAAATTCTCCAGGTGCAACTAACACTAGGTAAGACTGCAATCTAAATTGTAGCTTGCTACAGATCCCCCACCATGCCCCAAGATTCTCACTTCACTTTTCTAAACATACTGGAAAATATTAAGATACAAACAAACACCCTAATACTGGGTGATTTCAACTACCCTGTCATTAACTGGGAAAACTACTCATGTACCAACACCTTTGCCCAACGGTTCTTGGAATTCATTAATTCCAATGCCCTGGATCAACTAATCCATAGTCCCACCAGGGGCTCCAATATCCTAGACCTGGTCATTACCAACATGGGAAATCAATGCTCCACACCTATGGTCACCCCCTTGTTGGTAGGATCAGACCATAAGCTAATCACCCTTAACATCCAAATTCCACCCCCACCCCCCAGTAAGGAAACCTCCATAAAAAACTTCTCCAAAGCCAACTTCATGCTACTCAAGTCAGAAGTTACAAACTTCATAACACCCATGCAGACGGGAACTGAAAGTTCAACTGCTGAATCCTACACTAAGGTACTGTACAAGCACATACACTCATGCATGAATCATGTCATCCCAAATAGAACCAAGATGCTTACAAATTATTATTGTTTAAATCTTTGATGTCAGACAAAAGTGATCTTCTCTGCACCAGCTATGTGCTCAGTAATGACTCCTTCTGTAATTTGTACAGAGTTACATGTATTGGTAACATATCTAAATATGATTGTAGAGTCTTTTTTATAAAACCCATTGCTCCTGTTAGTATTAGAACTGTCTGGTTATCTTTCTTCCACACTGCCCTCGTTTCTGCCTGCAGATCCTGACATTTTATGACTTTGTGTATCTCTGTACGCAAGAAACTATAGTCAGTGGGAGTACCGATTTCAATGATCAATGCTACTTTTGTCTTTTTTTCTTGGACTACTATATTCAGTTTTCTATCATCTATCTTTTGAACTGTTGGTAATGGGTGATCCCATGTGATATAAACGTCATCATTTTCTATAATGCTTTGTGGGTCATGTTTCCAGTGTTTTTCAGCTACTTCAGTATTATAATGTTTGCAGAGTCCGCAGTGCAACAGTCTTGCCACATTATTATGCCTTTCAGTATACAGTCCTTCTGCCATTAGTATATCGCAACCAGCAACAAGGTGTGTGACTGTTTCCGATTCTGCTTTGCAAAATGTACATTTGTCTGTTTCCTCCACATGTTCAATTCAATGGACATTGTAAACCAATGTGTATGTAGCCCATTATTTTGGGCCGCCAATATTAACCTTTCATCTTTTGGTTTGAATTCACCTCTCCTTAACCATTCCTGCATTTGATCCTGATCACCATGAGGTTCTTCCAGGAGTTTTCTATACCTGCAACCATATTTGTGCATTTTTCACACTTCTTGCCTTCTTGTCTGATCCTTCACCTTATATTCTTTCTTTTGTTTTTTGGCACACTCAGTTGCTGCCTGATTTTTATCTACTTCTGGTTTGATTTCCATTCCCGCTTGATGCAAATATGCTTCTGTTAGACTAAGAAGGGAAGTCATCTTAAATTTATTCTCCTCATGTTTCAAAACTTTCTCTATATTTGGGTCTTGTGAGGTCAGCAGATATGTATGCAGTCCCACAATTGTAGAGCTATACATGTCAGGTCAGCAGATATGTTATCAGTCCAAGAATTGCAGATCTATACATGTAATCAGTTTCAAGTTGGCCCATGCTTCCTTCAGAATGGAAATATATAATCTTGGTATGCACTGATTTTTATAAATCATTTGATAAGTGTGAAGTATCCTGTATAACTGTAAGTTAAGACAGGAAGAGCAAATTGGTTTATAGCTTGAACTTTGTTCCTAGATGTCAATGTTGTTTTCGAGATTAAGTCTTCTAAAATATTCCTTACTGAGTTTTATTCACATTTGTTCAAGTATTATTGTTGATCCTTCACCATTTCCCAAATATTTATACACTCCCTCTTGCTCAAGTTCTTTTATATTACATTCTTGTCCCAAACTGATATTTTCTTTGTGTTGCAGCTTTCTTGCTTTAAAGGTTGCTTTTGCAGATTTATCAAGACCAAATGACATTCTTATATAATCTGAAAACATTTTAACTAGTTGCAGTTGTGCTTTCAGTTCCTCATCTGATGAGCTATACAGTTTTAAATCATCAACAAATGAAGTTTGGTAACAAACCAATTTGTCCAGGGACATCTTCAGTGGGGGTGGGTGGGTTAGATAAATGTATATTAATGGGAGTTGAGGTTAAGAGGGAGGTAAGGGTTAAAATGGGAATGAGGGTTGATTGGGAGGAAATGAGGTAATGGGGTTTATGTAAGTGTAACTTGATAAGGAGTCACATTTTGGCATGAACTTGCTATGGCAAGTATTATGCCCATGACAACCAGTAAGTACTTCTGCATGCAGGTAGCCTTGGGGAATACTAGAGAATATTGTGGTTTATATTAGTACATTAAGGTATGCCTCTGAACTGGTTAGATTTTTTGCAGTGTCTAAAGGTTTAGCTGAGATTTTTTTTTTGTCTGTTAGGAATTGTGTGGTTTCTGTAATTTGTGGTAAGTCAGGGAGGACTGGGTTCACTCTATGATGATGGCCATTTGAGTTTTAGACTTCACGTCATTAGAAAATGCATGGTAACACAAGGCCTTTCATGCTCAGGTTCTACTGCTCCCTGGAAAATGAGAGTTTGGACTTGTTTCAATGCCTCTGCCCACTGATTTGGAGGTAAGTCTGGGTACCCACTAGGAATTGGGAGCTCGTTGAAAGATAATTTGTATCCCTGAAAAATTATCTTAAAGACCCATTGGTCCTTTGTTACAGAAAGCCAATTTTCTTTGCAGAGGGAAAGCCTTCCTCCTAGCATTTGGTGAGTGAAAGGGGGACATAGGTGGGAGAGGGAGTCTTTGAGAGTTTTTGCCATGTAAGGATGGCTTAGAACTCTCTGCCTTTGGGGCAGAAGTGGTCCACTGGTTCTCTGCTGTCCCTGGGATAGGGGCCTATGTAGTCTGTCCCTGCAGGGCTTACCTTGCCCCTGTCTGCTAGGTGCAGGAATGGACCAGTGCTTAGAGGGAACATTCCTGCTGAACCTAGGAGGTTGAACCTGAAAGAAATCTTTTACTGTTTGCATAGATTTTGTTTTGTCTTCCATCTTTTTAAGCACCTTTTCTGCTTTTACACCAAAGAAGCAGTCCTTATCCAAGGGTGCATCAATTAATTTAGACATGACATGATCATGGAGAGGTTGTTCCTTCAACCAGGCATGTCTCCTAATGACAAATCCTGACACTGATGCCCCGCTTGAGGCTTCTAGGGCATCATATCCACAGTGTAATGAGTGTTTGCCCACTTGAAAAGTACAGTAAATCTGCTAACTCTTTCAAACTGGCACAGTCAGGAAAGGTAGAAATCTTTTGCTTTAATAGTTCCAAATTGTGTTGTTGATATTTTAACATATGCAACTGACAGTTGAATGCTCTGATAGCTAAGGTTGCAGAGGAGTATACTTTTTTACCCCATCTGCCCAGAGCACTGGAATCCTTGTCAGAAGGAATAGGATTCTTTGCAGAACTGGCCTTAGCTCCTTAAGGTCCTTGTGTAATGACCTCCGGGTCTAAAGCAGGATTTCTGTACAGTTATTTGTGAAAATCCAGAACTTTGTAATACCTGTCAGGTTTACTGGGAGCAGGGGTGAGGGCATCAGGGGCTAAGCTGGATTCATGGAAAACATCATCCATCACTTCTATGATAGGGGGATGGCCAGGGGTCTGTGCTGGGGCAGGTCTATAAACTCTCTTAGTCTTTTCTTAGACTGAGGGAAGTCCTGAGATTCCCATTGGAAATGTTCCCTGAGGGTGTGAAGGGTTTCCCCAAAGGAAAGGTTTTCTGGTGGGAAGGCAGAAGGAATGGATTCCTCTGCATCTGAATCGTCCTAAGCAGTCAGAGGTTGTTGTTCCTCTTCAAAATCTGAATAATCAGATTCTTCAGAATCCTGCTCTGTCATTAGTTCAGGAGAAGGGTATCTTTTCCTTTTAGAAGTTGTGGCCTGACTACTCCTGATAAGGGAGATAGGATCTCCTGCCATCTTAAGCATTTGAGCTTGGGATGGTGAAGCAGGAGTAAGATGGTGGCTAGAGGTAGATTTTCTAGGAGTGGCCTGGCTTCTAGGCCTAAGAGTATCCATCGGTCTGAGAGAAATGGCAGTCGGATGAGAAGACATTATTTTTTGTCTAGAATCCGTAGTGTGAAAGGCCTCCTTGGAAGCCAGTTCCTGCGTCACAGCTCCGAACCCAACCAAGGCAGAGACAACCATAGGCTCGGAAGACGAAGAAGATTTCTGGAGCATACCAAACTCCAAAAGGGTCTTGGGAGACGCCTGCATAGATATCGTATCAGGCATCACGGGCTGTGAAAGCACCTTACTGAATTCCAGAGAACTGACCATCTGCTTAGTGGTAGTGTCAATGGAGGGCTTAGGCTCATGTGGTCTGTCTCTATCTTTATCTCTACATTTTTTTGGAATGTCTATGGATTGTTGTCTGATGGACGCCATTTTGGAATGCGAAGATGGAAGATGAAAATACCTGTTTACAATATGACGAATGGTTCTTGTGTTAAAGAGGGCACAGAACTGGCAACAGGGGATGTTGTGGTCTGGGTCTAAACAAGTGGTGCAGTATGACTGGAAGTCTCGGTGTGGGATCTGTTTTCCACAGGTGAGACAATTGTTAACTTTTTTGGACATTGGTTAGTGCATGAAAAAAGGATTCCCAACGGGGTACTTAGCTTTAGACGTTTTCAGCTGTAATTCGAACTCTGGTAGCGAGCGACTGGCACTCTTGCGAACTGCTTCTGCTATGGGCTCCATGGTAAGAAAGACTGATGTAATGGTGTCGGCTGCCTTGCTTTATAGCACTGAAAACCTGATGTCAGTCAACAAGTGATAGCAGCTGACACAGAAAAACATTGACTCTGGTATTCAGGCCGGCTGAGGGCCACCACAGCAGGGATAACCCACAAGTGATGACTGCAACAGTGAAACACGAAGAACATCAACCTTTCTAGAAAGAGCAATATATGTGTGAGCATTCCATTGTGCCCTAAAAAATTACAGTTCAAATCACAATCAGTGCAGGCAATAATCTCTGATCATGGAAAAGCTGGTAATTTCTTTTTTTTTTTGATGATTCAATAAAGGTGTGTAAAAAAGAAAAGCTGGTATTTTCAATGCTGTATTATTTATCTACAAACTTGGATTTTCAGTTAAATAGTGCAATAACAGAAATTCATTAAATAGGACATTTTAAAATAAAACTATAAGTGCTAAAGATCATGTGTTTTTAAAATGGTCAGGGTTTGGGTTTAGTAAAGCAGCATAAGGATTTGTTTATAAAAGAAATACATCTTTATGAAATCCATAACCTGTGAATTCATGATCTTGAGATAGTTATCCATAATAGGGTATCATCATGTATGGGCTAAGTTGACTAGATACAAATGAATTGGCCATTCTAGAAACAATGTAAAATACATCATGGTTCAGTAAATTTAAACACACATTTACCTTTGGGCACTGAAAGTTTTTATTTTTAAGATTTATTCTTGTGTTATAGCTTTCCACAAGAATTTTACAACTGACTTGTTGGCAAACTTGGGAAAAAACCCTCAAGGTATATTTGAAGTCAATTTATTACAGGAATAAAAAACCTAGGAAAAATATTCCTTATGATTATTGAAGACCTTACCAAAAGACCAAATTTTAATTTATGCCAGTTTTCTACATGAATGTTACCTTGCTCACAACTTAAGCAAAGTTACTACCAAAAAAGAATGATTATCTGGTTTACACTTGAACCCAAGGTGTTTGAGTTCATTTATAGAGATACTCATGGAAGAAGCTAAGGAGGGACTCATTCAGACCTTTGTATTACTAATGTAATAAAGAGTAGACGTGTCTTAATTGAGTGCAAAATTACAGTCTTTGATGTAATCCTTTTTTAAAATCTATACTAAACGATCACATCTTAGTCAGTAACATGGGTAAAAATACATTTATAGAAAAGAAACAAATTGCAATAATAGTTTCCATTGCCACTGCCATTGACCTGCAGTACATACATTTGCTTTTCAGCAATTTTATTTACTCCAACATTAGATAAAGTGCTAGCCCTGAGTAGCATCTGCCATCGCCCAGAATGATACCACAGTACAAGGACAAAATGATTGACTTCAAGAACTGGCTAAGGTTTTGGTGTCATTCTGAGTGGATCTAGTATCTGTCTGCCTGGGACGACATGGTCGACAGACCACGATGCTTTGCCAGAAATGGCCTGCACCAGATACAGGCTAAGGCTCTTGCCGCCCCTATAGTGCCTTTTTAGGCAAGGTTCAAATGCTAAATTCAGCACCATAACAGGTACAAACAAGCAAACTCTGAGGGTAATGCTGCTCAATGCTAGAAGTCTAAACCTCAAAATGCACTCATTCGAGGCACTCCTTAAAATGGAGAACATTGACATCTGTGCAGTGACAGAAACCTGGTTCAAGGCTCCAGAGAGCACCTCTGCATTACCAAGCTATAATTCACACCACACCTTTTGGCCACTTAACCTGGATCGAAACACTAAAAGTGGAGGTGTGTCCATATTCATTAAGGATATCCACACCGCCAGGCTATTTGCTCAGCATAATGCATCCAAAATTATCCAAGTGCAACTAACACTGGGAAAGGCTGCAATTCAGGTTGTAGCTTGTTACAGATCCCCCACCATGCCCCAGGATTCCCACTCTTCATTTTTTAAGATACTGGAAAATATTAAGGTTCATAGGTTCATAGGTTCATAGGTTTATACTAGGCTATCTGCCCTAAGGCATTTATAAGCCTAGCCCAAATTTTTGTGGCTTACGCCACCCCTTATATGAAAAAATACTGTGCCCATTAGTTTGTTGTGCCTCTGTCCAGCAGTGACACAGAGATGATTCCCGGGGTAAACCTACGATCTCCCATCCACAGGTCTAGATTTCTATAGGTATAAAACCCAATACCCTAATAATGGGCGATTTCAACTACCCCACCATTAACTACTATGAGTGGGAAACTACTCATGTACCAACTCTTTTATTCAATGTTTTCTGGAATTCATAAATTCCAATGCCTTGGATCAACTTATCCACACCCTCACCAGAGGCAGCAATATCCTAGACCTGGCCATTACCAACATGAACGACCGGTGTTCTACACCAGAGGTCAATTCCTCGTTGGTCAGATCCTACCACAAGCTAATCAGCCTAGACATCCACATCCGGCCCCCACCTCCCATTAGGGAAACCACCATAAAAAAGTTCTCCAAAGCCAACTTCAAGCTTCTTAAGACAGAAGTGACAAACTTCACGACACCCATGCAGACAGGCAACAGAGGTACAACTACTGAATCCTGCACAAATGCACTTTATAAGCACTTACACGAGTGCATGGATCGTGCCATCCTCAACAGAACCAAGACACTATCCTTCAAAAAAAGGAAGTCAATCTGGTGGTCCCTTGCCATAAACAAACTCTACAACAGAAGGAAGAAGCTGTTGCAAAAAAAGAGTAAAATCCCAAGATTGGAGGAACTCCCTGGTCAGTCTCAGCAAGAAGCAGAGATCCCTCATAAAATCCTCCAAAGCCAATTATGAAAATAAAATCACCAGATTCCAAAGACAACCTCAAAGCATTCTATAGCTATGTCAAGAATCTCAATGGCAACACTCAGATCTGCTCTGGGTTACAGCACAATGGCACTAAATATACAGAACCAACTGATATTGCCAACATCCTGGCAGATAGAATCAGTGCTAACTTTACCCCCCCACCCCCTAAAAGGCCCATCTCTATACCGGAAGAATGCAAAGTTCCTGTAATCACGGCTGCACAGGTAAAAACCACACTCTCCAAAGCAAAGCCAAGAACACAGCATCCATGGGACCTGACAACATCCCAGGCTGCATTCTACATGAACTACAGAATGAACTGGCACCTCACCTAAGCATCATGTTCAATCATAGCCTCACCTCAGGCTTTGTGTCCACTGAATGGTGCACAGCAATGGTTATCCCACTCCACAAAGGGGGAGCCACCACGGACCCTGGGAACTACTGCCCCATTAGCCTAACGAGCCTGGTCTGCGAGGCCATGGAATGTATCATAATGGAACTTATAAATAAAGACATTGGTAATCTCCAAACTCTGGACCCCACCCAGTTCAGGTTTGTAAAAGGCAGATCATGTCTCCTAAACCTGACTGACTTCTTTGAAGCAGTCACCAAAGCCATAGACGAGGGTAAGGTGGTTCATACAGCCTATCAAGATCTCACCAAGGCTTTTGACACCATCCCCACTCTGAAATTATAGATAAACTCACTAAACTAGGTATAAATCTCTATGTCACAAGATGGGGTGCCAGCTGGCTCCTGAGAACCCACACTGTGAAAATAGCAGACTCCAAATCTGACTTCAGACCAGTGACAAGTAGAGTACCACAGGGTTCAGTCCTGGGTCCTCTCCTGTTTGGTATCTACTTTCCTGAAGTACAGGCTAACACAGGAGGTCTTTGGCTAATGAAGTTCGCAGATGACTGCAAACTAGGAGCCATAATTGAAACTCCTAACAATGTGGACATCCTACAAAAGGGCCTCACTGAGACAGATGCCTGGTGTCAAAGCCAAGCTCAATGCCAAAAAGTGCATTGTCATCCCCTTTGGTAAAAACTCTGTACCCATGAGCTACCACATAGGTGGTAGTCTACTTAACACCGAAAGTGTGATAAGAGACCTTGGGACACAGGTGGACAGTAGTGTCTCCTTTGATAATCACATTGCCACAGTAGTCAGGAAATCCTTCTACATTGGCACACCTCATCATAAAAGGTTTTTCATCCATGAAAAAAGAGGTCATTGTTCCCCTCTACTCATCACACATTAGACCCACTATAGAGTACAATGCCCCTTTTGGTATGTACCTCACAAGACATCTACAACAACTGGAAAGGACACAGAAATACCTCACAAAGAGGATTACTGGCCTCAAACAGATGCCCTACACAGACCGACTCAAAAAACTTCAGCTTTACTCCGTCGCATATCGCCTACTCAGAGGTGATCTTTGCCTAACATACAAAGCTATGTCAAACCCAGATCTGTTGGACATGCTCCACTTAAAGAAATCCCAATCCCTCCGAGCTACACACTCTAGGGACCTAAACCTTGTCACCACAATAAACAGAACATGCTGGAGGGATAGATTCCTGTCCCAGAGACTTCTCATACTCTGGAACAAACTACCTATCTATATCAAACAAAGCTCTTTATTAGCACTCTTCAAGAAAAATCTTGATGATTGGATGGGAAATAGGAAATTCACCCCGGGGATCACCTCTGTGGCTTTGCTAGACAGGGGAACAGGAAAATAATTTTCTTGGGTGGCAAAAGCCAGGGTACCTTTTTGGCTAGACTTGTATACGCCCTAGGGCCGATAGCCTAGTACTTGCCTATGAACCTATGAACCTATAAAGAAAACAAATCACAGTATACAAAATAGAAAAAGGCAATAAAGTAATGCAAAACACAACAAATAAAAAGCAAACAACAATTTTCATCACAGCAAACTGTAGCAGAATCTGTGTGAACCTTTCCAGTAAAGAATACCTTCTGCTACTTTATAAATATGGCTATTTTTCATTAAGCACTTATGTCCAAAATTCTAGTCTATCTTTATCTTTTGAACTCTCCCTATTTCGCTATCATTCCTTTTCACTTTGATTTATGACCTTCTAACTGAATAATATATATATATATATATATATATATATATATATATATATATATATATATATATATATATATATATATATATATATATATATATATATATATATATATATATATATATATATATATATATATATATATATATGGGTCTACCTGACAACACCGATGCTACAACACTGACAACGAAATCACAGTCACCACATAACTGGTGCAATAACAGAAATTCATTAAATAGGACATTTTTAAAAATAAAGCTATAAGTGCTAAAGATCATGTGTTTTTAAAATGGTCAGGGTTTGGGTTTAGTAAAGCAGCATAAGGATTTATTTATAAAAGAAATACATCTTTATGAAATCCATAACCTGTGAATTCATGATCTTGAGATAGTTATTCATAATAGGGTATCATCATGTATGGGCTAAGTTGACTAGATACAAATGAATTGGCCATTCTAGAAACAATGAAAAATACATCATGGTTCAGTAAATTTAAACACACATTTACCTTTGGGCTCTGAAAATTTTTTTTTTTTAAGATTTATTCTTGTGTTATAGCTTTCCACAAGAATTTTACAACTGACTTGTTGGCAAACTTGGGAAAAAACCCTCAAGGTATATATGAAGTCAATTTATTACAGGAATAAAAAACCTAGGAAAAATATTCCTTATGATTATTGAAGACCTTACCAAAAGACCAAATTTTAATTTATGCCAGTTTTCTACATGAATGTTACCTTGCTCGCAACTTAAGCAAAGTTACTACCAAAAAAAAATGATTATCTGGTTTACACTTGAACCCAAGGTGTTTGAGTTCATTTATAGAGATACTCATGGAAGAAGCTAAGGAAGGACTTATTCAGACCTTTGTATTACTAATGTAATAAAGAGTAGACGTGTCTTAATTGAGTGCAAAATTACAGTCTTTGATGTAATCCTTTTTTAAAATCTATACTAAACGATCACATCTTAGTCAGTAACATGGGTAAAAATACATTTATAGAAAAGAAACAAATTGCAACAATAGTTTCCATTGCCACTGCCATTGACCTGCAGTACATACATTTGCTTTTCAGCAATTTTATTTACTCCAGCATTAGATAAAGTGCTAGCCCTGAGTAGTATCTGCCATCGCCCAGAATGATACCACAGTACAAGGACAAAATGATTGAGTTCAAGAACTGGCTAAGGTTCTGGTGTCATTCTGAGTGGATCTAGTATCTGTCTGCCAGGGACGACATGGTCGACAGACCACGATGCTTTGCCAGAGATGGCCTGCACCAGATACAGGCTAAGGCTCTTGCCGCCCCTATAGTGCCTTTTTAGGCAAGGTTCAAATGCTAAATTCAGCACCATAACAGGTACAAGCAAGCAAACTCTGAGGGTAATGCTGCTCAATGCTAGAAGTCTAAACCTCAAAATGCACTCATTCGAGGCACTCCTTAAAATGGAGAACAGTGACATCTGTGCAGTGACAGAAACCTGGTTCAAGGCTCCAGATAGCACCTCTGCATTACCAAGCTATAATTCACACCACACCTTTTGGCCACTTAACCTGGATCGAAACACTAAAAGTGGAGTTGTGTCCATATTCATTAAGGATATCCACACCACCAGGCTATTTGCTCAGCATAATGCATCCAAAATTATCCAAGTGCAACTAACACTGGGAAAGACTGCAATTCAGGTTGTAGCTTGTTACAGATCCCCCACCATGCCCCAGGATTCCCACTCTTCATTTTTTAAGATACTGGAAAATATTAAGGTAAAACCCAATACCCTAATAATGGGCGATTTCAGCTACCCCACCATTAACTACTATGAGTGGGAAACTACTCATGTACCAACTCTTTTACTCAATGTTTTCTGAATTCATAAATTCCAATGCCTTGGATCAACTTATCCACACCCTCACCAGAGGCAGCAATATCCTAGACCTGGCCATTACCAACATGAACGACCGGTGTTCTACACCAGAGGTCAATTCCTCATTGGTCAGATCCTACCACAAGCTAATCAGTCTAGACATCCACATCCCTCCCCCACCTCCCATTAGGGAAACCACCATAAATATTTCTCCAATGCCAACTTCAAGCTTCTTAAGACAGAAGTGACAAACTTCACGACACCCATGCAGACAGGCAACAGAGGTACAACTACTGAATCCTGCACAAATGCACTTTATAAGCACTTACACGAGTGCATGGATCGTGCCATCCTCAACAGAACCAAGACACTATCCTTCAAAAAAAGGAAGTCAATCGGGTGGTCCCTTGCCATAAACAAACTCTACAACAGAAGGAAGAAGCTGTTGCAAAAAAAGAGTAAAATCCCAAGATTGGAGGAACTCCCTGGTCAGTCTCAGCAAGAAGCAGAGATCCCACATAAAATCCTCCAAAGCCAATTATGAAAATAAAATCGCCAGATTCCCAAAGACAACCTCAAAGCATTCTATAGCTATGTCAAGAATCTCAATGGCAACACTCAGATCTGCTCTGGGTTACAGCACAATGGCACTAAATATACAGAACCAACTGATATTGCCAACATCCTGGCAGATAGAATCAGTGCTAACTTTACCCCCCCACCCCCTAAAAGGCCCATCTCTATACGGAAGAATGCAAAGTTCCTGTAATCACGGCTGCACAGGTAAAAACCACACTCTCCAAAGCAAAGCCAAGAACACAGCATCCATAGGACCTGACAACATCCCAGGCTGCATTCTACATGAACTACAGAATGAACTGGCACCTCACCTAAGCATCATGTTCAATCATAGCCTCACCTCAGGCTTTGTGTCCACTGAATGGTGCACAGCAATGGTTATCCCACTCCACAAAGGGGGAGCCACCACGGACCCTGGGAACTACTGCCCCATTAGCCTAACGAGCCTGGTCTGCGAGGCCATGGAATGTATCATAATGGAACTTATAAATAAAGACATTGGTAATCTCCAAACTCTGGACCCCACCCAGTTCAGGTTTGTAAAAGGCAGATCATGTCTCCTAAACCTGACTGACTTCTTTGAAGCAGTCACCAAAGCCATAGACGAAAGTAAGGTGGTTCATACAGCCTATCAAGATCTCACCAAGGCTTTTGACACCATCCCCCACTCTGAAATTATAGATAAACTCACTAAACTAGGTATAAATCTCTATGTCACAAGATGGGGTGCCAGCTGGCTCCTGAGAACCCACACTGTGAAAATAGCAGACTCCAAATCTGACTTCAGACCAGTGACAAGTAGAGTACCACAGGGTTCAGTCCTGGGTCCTCTCCTGTTTGGTATCTACTTTCCTGAAGTACAGGCTAACACAGGAGGTCTTTGGCTAATGAAGTTCGCAGATGACTGCAAACTAGGAGCCATAATTGAAACTCTAACAATGTGGACATCCTACAAAAGGGCCTCACTGAGACAGATGCCTGGTGTCAAAGCCAAGCTCAATGCCAAAAAGTGCATTGTCATCCTCTTTGGTAAAAACTCTGTACCCATGAGCTACCACATAGGTGGTAGTCTACTTAACACGAAAGTGTGATAAGAGACCTTGGGACACAGGTGGACAGTAGTGTCTCCTTTGATAATCACATTGCCACAGTAGTCAGGAAATCCTTCTACATTGGCACACCTCATCATAAAAGGTTTTTCATCCAGGAAAAAAGAGGTCATTGTTCCCCTCTACTCATCACACATTAGACCCACTATAGAGTACAATGCCCCTTTTGGTATGTACCTCACAAGACATCTGCAACAACTGGAAAGGACACAGAAATATCTCACAAAGAGGATTACTGGTCTCAAACAGATGCCCTACACAGACCGACTCAAAAAACTTCAGCTTTACTCCGTCGCATATCGCCTACTCAGAGGTGATCTTTGCCTAACATACAAAGCTATGTCAAACCCAGATCTGTTGGACATGCTCCACTTAAAGAAATCCCAATCCCTCTGAGCTACACACTCTAGGGACCTAAACCTTGTCACCACAATAAACAGAACATGCTGGAGGGATAGATTCCTGTCCCAGAGACTTCTCATACTCTGGAACAAACTACCTATCTATATCAAACAAAGCTCTTTATTAGCACTCTTCAAGAAAAATCTTGATGTTTGGATGGGAAATAGGAAATTCACCCCAGGGATCACCTCTGTGGCTTTGCTAGACAGGGGAACAGGAAAATAATTTTCTTGGGTGGCAAAAGCCAGGGTACCTTTTTGGCTAGACTTGTATACGCCCTAGGGCCGATAGCCTAGTACTTGCCTATGAACCTATGAACCTATAAAGAAAACAAATCACAGTATACAAAATAGAAAAAGGCAATAAAGTAATACAAAACACAACAAATAAAAAGCAAACTAACCTTTCCCTCACAGCAAACTGTAGCAGAATCTGTGTGAGCCTTTCCAGTAAAGAATACCTTCTACTACTTTATAAATATGGCTATTTTTCATTAAGGGCTTATGTCCAAAATTCTAGTCTATCTTTATCTTTTGAACTCTCCCTATTTCGCTATCATTCCTTTTCACTTTGATTTATGACCTTCTAACTGAATAATATATATATATATATATATATATATATATATATATATATATATATATATATATATATATATATTTTTATATATATATATATATATATATATATATATATATATGGGTCTACCTGACAACACCGATGCGCTACAACACTGACAACGAAATCACAGTCACCACAAAACCGAAAGTTCAGAAGCGTGAAACATCACATACCCGACAAACCACAATCCTGACACTCAACAAACCAAACAGATCCCCTGTCCAAAAAGCATACACAGAACACAAGCACACCAAAAACCTTACAAACCTACACTAAACCTTACATACACAACTATCTATACACTAACCTTAACCCAGACCCCAACCCTAAGGTCCGTCCCTAGCGACACTCACCTAACCTGCGCCCTAACCCTAACTCACTTAACCCGCCCCTATCCCTAACATCTGTCACTATTGCATACTCACCTGACCCGCACCCTAACCCTAACTCACTTAACCCACCCCTAACCTTACAGACTGTCATTATCGAATACTTACCTTAACTACACCCTGACCCTAACGTCCACCCCTATCGCACACTTACCTTTACATGTCGGTTTTCTCAGCATCTGGATTTTCAACTGTTGGTCTTCTCCGTTGTCGATCTTCCGGTGTCGGTGTTCTCGCCGTCGGCATTTTGAGATTATGGCGTTTTCAGGTAGACCCATAAATATATATATATATATATATATATATATATATATATATATATATATATATGAGCCTTAAATGCACAACTTGAAAGTATCCCTTTGTTACCCTAAAATACTTTGTTCTTTAGGGAGAATCAATTTATCCTATGTAACTCTCATCCTGTCCACCTCCACACAAATAAATTCATTCAGATCTTTATTAGTTATCATTCACAACATTTTCTGGCTGATAACAATATGCCTGATCTGTCTATAAGACTAAGAGGACCAAAATATTTCACTGATTGCTATCTTACTACCCATAATTATGAGATTCCTGTTTCTCAGTGTTTCTATTATCTTTTGTTTACTTTCTTCCCACATATCCTTAGTTGCCATAACAGAATCCTTTATCATCCATATACTTAAATATTTCATCTTACCATGTCCCTGTAAATATGGGTATTGCTGAACCATTTCATGCAGGGGTACATAGTTTACTGTTACAGCCTTTGATTTATCTTCATTTATTTGATAATACTCAAATGTCTGAAATTGCCTCAAAATGTTCGGCAATATTGAAATGCACTTTTCTGAATTTATCAAGTAAAAAATAATACCATCTATAAATAAAGTTTAATTTTGAACAGTGCCATGGGATATATATCCATGGGTTTGTGAACACTTTATTTCCTTTACCAATGGCTCTAAATATAACACAAATAGTGAGAAAAGAGGACAGCTTGTCCGAGAGGAATCCTCCATCTTAATTCTTGTCAATGATCCTTTGTATATCCTCCTTATTAATCCTTATTCTTTCAGAAAATGTAAATGTCACCACTGCCCTACTTACACAATCCTAGTAGACTTTACTGAATGCCTTCTCTCCAAGACTCGTCAGAAACAGCACTGTTGTCTTGTATGTACTTTGTTTCCTTCTGGATTATCACTGCTCTATTAAAGATGTCAAATATTAGCCTCCCCTCCACAAAACCAATTAGGTAGTATAGACATAAACAGTTTATAATCATATTATATCATATTATAAATTTGAAGCAGGTCCAGATTTGGAAGTTTTGTTTATTCATTTTGGCTAATATAGCCTCCACAGCCTTCTTTCATGGTGTTTGCATTCCTCCCTTTCAAGTACTGTTAAAAAACTTTCCATATCTTTATCACTTTCTCCCCTACTAACTTCCACATTTCCACAGGGATACTAACTATTACTGGAGACTTCCCTGTTAAATGATTACACATCATGATTTGTTATCTCATCTTGTCCTTTACTAGCTGTGAAGTGTTGAGCCTCATCTTTCTCGAGCACTGACATAATCAATTCTCCACAAATATTTCCTTGTATGCCTGTTCTTGTTTCCCGATTTCTCTGTGTTGTAAAATGTTAATACAATTTCCGAAATATCTCTTTATATTGCTATTGGATATCAGTGTTTTTTTTTGCCATAGGCTGCTTAAGGCTACAGTTCATTCTATTTCATGTTAACTATGTCATTATGCTAGATTTTGTGATGTGGAGTTGTTATCAAAATTAGTTTCTTAATGGCAATCTTCTAAACTCATGCACATTATCAAGTACTACCTTATTTTCTGTTTAGCACTCTGCAGTTGTTCCTCTTGTTCTATGAGATCCCCATTATTGTGCAATACTTTAACCTTTGCCAAATCTCTTATATAATTTGTATTACATCTCTTCCCTCTCCCTCTCTCTGTCATTTTTAAACTTCATTTCCACTTTATCCCACTCACTAGCTATCCCTTCTGAAGTCATTTCTAGCTTTCTTAAAACTCTGGAATCATATCTACAACTGACCCCTTAAATTCCTTTTTAAAAGATAATTAGGAAACCACTAGTGACAAACTTTTTTGTGGCAGCTGACGTTGCATCACATGGCATGTCTCAGTTATTTACTGCTAAGTCTAATCCCTTTCACGGCAACTGACATGCACCATCACATGGCTTGCCTCAGATATTTGCTGCTAAGCCTAATCCCTCCTGAGGCAGCTGACAAGCTGCATCACATGGTTTGCCTCAGTTATTTGCTGTTAAGCCTAATCCCTTTCGTGGCAGCTGACATGCTCCACCACATGGCTTGCCTCAGTTATTTGCTGCTAAGTCTAATCCCTTTCATGGCAGCTGACATTGCATCACATGGCTTGCCTCAGTTATTTGGGGCTAAGCCTAATCCCTCTTGTGGCAGCTGACATGCATCATTATGCTTCCTTATCAGTATTTGTACCTGCATTTCTGCACATGTACATGTCATGAGGAGGCTGGGTTGTGGCTAATGCCAAGCACTCATCCCCAGTCATACCTCTCAACCTCTTAGCACAAAAAATCTGGACAAAGCATTACAGAATGGGGGGACAAAGGCCCAAAAATATTGAAAGATTTTAAATATTGTTCTTATAAATTTAGAAGGCTGATGGAATAGCATAATTTGTCTTAGCATGCATTTTTCTCAAGGATATAAAATCTGAAACACAAATGTATAGCATTATTTAGTGAATTCAGTTGTCAGATCAATATAGTGGATTTCCAGAAAATCACAAAGGTTATGAGGAACAGACCAGAAATATGAGGCAAAAATCTGGACATTCTGTGAAAATCTGTACAGTTGAGAGATATGTTCCCAGTCCTGAACACGTTGTACCTCTTTCACCAGAAGATGACAGCAATCAGTGGACCAGACCATATCTTCTCCCCCTAGATGGGCAAGCCATCACTGCTTATAGACATCCACCAACCTCATTGGTTCCACCAGTGCCTGAGACATTAACTGACCCCAGGTCATCATGTTTTGACATTAGGGTTTCATCCTTCTTAAAAAACAGAACCAGATGACAGCAATGCAGTGGACCAGGCCACATATTCTCCCCCAGGATGGGAATGACTAAGATCATATCAATGACATGGGCAGATTCCCCCCCCCCCCCAACATGTAGAGCAGCAGTGTAGCTCAGAACATGGCTTGCATACACTTTGTAACTTACTGCAGCATTTAGTGGATTAGTTCGACACATTTCTCTGTCACATATCCTTAATTAGGTAAAGAATAATTATGTAAGAGGCATCTAGAATGACAGTGATGCATTTTAGGCTCCAGTCCTGTTTCTTCTACTAGACAGCATTAATTCCAGCACTCTTACACTTTTAAATTCAAACACTGATATGGTTTAATACCAGCTTAGTAAGAAAAGTGATACTGCCTTAAGTTGTAATACATCAAACATTGGGGGTAAGCACATTTATTTTTCATAACTGAAGCATACTCCTCTGATCTGCAATATTTTCCTTCCACTGGACCTGTGCAAACAATTAAAGGTCTCTCATAAAGAGACAGCGACAGAAAATTATAAAAGTATGCATATGCCAGTACAAATATTAGGTTGCAATGCAAGATAATTTTATGTTTCTAATGTTATGGAGAGAACTCTGATATGTGTGATATCTACATGTATTTTGTCTCAGCATTAATATTCTCCTAACAGTTCTCTTCCTCAATTATGTTTTACTACTTCAAATGTATTTCTAATAGCGTCCACTGCTGCTTTGCTTTTGTATTTGCATGTCTACAATACACTGGCCCATTCATTTGTAAAAAGTTACGATGATATAAAGACACCGTTATTTGTTAACCTGGGAAGAATATTAATCTACATGGACATTTTCCGACTCAGCTTGGTGGCACTCTCTGATTAAGTCAGTTGCTCAGAGTCACACAGTAGGCAACAGAAGCTAATGGAATCAAACTCTGCACTATAGGATAAATCTCATTAAAGGTTTCTATCTTTAACACTCTTTACTCCATGGCTGCCAGATACAGATTCAAACAACTACTGATGTTAGACTATGAAAATCCATTTCAAGCCACATCTAAAGTCAAATAAAAAAACAGAAATTTGCACTGTGAAACAGGATGAGTGAAACCGGTAGTGTTAAACAGTTTGTGAGTGCATTATCTCAGATGTGTTAAACAATACTAGTATAAGAGTAAAATGGTATAATACTAGTGTTAGGTACAAATGCACAAATTAATTTAGTTCAGCAATTATTGTTAAGTTATGCATCAGAGGAAAGCAGTGTTATACATGAAGCAATAATATGAAGCAATAAGTATAAATGCAACTCATACATCTTTTAAGCCAGGAACAATATTACTTTTCAGAGTTAATTATTATTTAAAGACTTATATTGCATCCGCTACAGTATAATTTTTCTCTGTCTTTCATTGTCTCACCCCTTTAGATTGTTGCAGTCATACTCAGTGTATTCAACATTCAGCATTAACAGATGATATGTGGTGCAGGTTATGATAAAATGTTTTGCATTTCTCTTGACTCATTTTAAGCTTTATGTTGTCTAAAATATGCAACATAAAGAATCAAAACTTTTTAGTTGATAAGATGTGCATACTACACAATTTAAGAGCTTCAAAAATGCTTTTGCAAGAAACAATGCAGCAAATTGCTCCGATTGTATTGTAATACAATGATTCATACAAGTGATGTTTTCTTCTCTCAGCTATAAAATATGCTGTAAATATGTCATTTTGCTTAAAATTGTAAAATATAGGCATGGTCCCTAGTCAGAGTTTATACAATGTACAATCTATGCAGAATGCAGTATATACCTTTCAACCTCTTAGAGAAAGAAATCTGGACAAAGACATAAATAAAAGTGGGACAAAGGCCCCAAAATAGGGACAATTTTTAAATATTGCTTTTACAAACTTGGAAAGTTGATAGAATAAAAGGTTTTGCATTAGCATGAATTTTCTGAAGGGTATGAAGTCTGAAACTCAAATGCTTGTCATTATTTTCTAACTTCAGCCTTTAATGATTTACCACTAATTTGCCAGAAAACCACAATTTTATAAAAAACGGACCAAAAATATGAGGCAAAAATCTGTACATTCTGTAAAATCAGTACAGTTGAGATGTATGCTGCAGTACAGTGCTAAAATACTAAGTGCTGAGAGCTCAACTTTAATGAATGAATAAATGCATTATTCACATCTAACACACTATATACAAATAACAGTAAGTAAAGGACAATGGTAGTGCAGTCACATACATACTCATGAGTCTCTACCCATAAAAATTTAAATACTGCAATAGTTCAAAGTTCTGCTTCATTTCTCCTAGCAGTTAACAAACATGTCATGTATACAGTAGCAAATAAAGTGGTACTATGCTGTAGTAATCTGTCGAGGAAAGTGCATAACATAAAACGTACCCACAAACATTGACATCAGAAGTAAGTTTTGGTAACACAATAGTGATGAGTGAACCATATCTTCCTGATTTATTTATTTATTTTATTTTTATTTTACATTTGTTAACTGGGAAATTCTGACTGGACCAGGTTCATTTTCAGTGGAGGCCCAGGGAGAAAAGCTCCAGCATCAAGTTATACAAATATAGTAAATACACAAAAGAGGTTGCATCATGTATGCTGAACATAGTAATATAACAAGAGATAAAAAAAAAAAACACTCCAGGTAAAAGAAGATACAGAACTTAGGTAAAAAAGACAATGTCAGTTCCAGTACATCCAGTATAATGCACAAAACAGGTCTCATAATGTATGCTGAGCATAGTAATATGACAAGAAATTACTAAGACACTCCAGGTGAGAGAAGTTAGAGAACATAGGTAAAAAGACAATGTCGGTTATACATTGGTAAGAGAAGAAAATATATCAAGTAAGATTCTACAGTTAAGAGTACTCTTTCAGACGATCAAGCCTACAGGGGATCAAAGATCCAGCATATCTTCTCAGACCTCTTTCCGTGTGCTATATGAAGGGGAACTAAACTTTAGTGGGTTGCTATATAATTTGTGCCTCACCATCTCACAATTCATTTTTTTTAAAAGAGAGTCATAGCTATCTAAATTGGTAGCCTTGGCATTCCCAAACAAGTGTTCTCCATTAACCCAAATTTGAGGACGAAAAAAAAAATTCTTCAGAACTTCAGAAATATAACAAAGAACTTCTACTGGCTCCTTACTAGAGTCCCTAACGTCTAAAGGGCATTTATTTAAGCAGTCATGATGTCAGTCACACCTGCTTAAATGAATGTCAGTGCCAAGACTCACGCCAATTAGCAACTGTTAAGCTGCTGTTTTATAATTTTAATTTCCAGTGTCATGTCACCCAGCACTTCTTACACAGCATGCAGGGACTGTTCATAGGTTCATAGGTTCATAGGTTCATACTAGGCTATCTGCCCGAGGGCATTTACAAGCCTAGCCCATCGCTTTGTGGCTTACGCCACCCCTTTAGTATGGGAAATATACCCATTATTTTGCTGTGCCTCTGTCGAGCAGTGACACTGAGGTAATCCCTGGGGTATATCTGCGATCTCCCATCCATTGGTCAAGATTTCTCTTGAACAAGGCCAGCGAGGTGCTCTGCCTCACATGTACCGGGATTTTGTTCCACAGCATAGGAGTCTTTGGGTGATGAATCTATCCCTCCAGCACGTCCTATTAATAGCCGTGTCGAGGTTTAAGTCTCCCGCCCTTGTGGCTCTGGTGGATCTAGAGATTTTGAGGTGAAGCATATTCATCAAATCTGGGTTTGACATGGCCTTGTATGTTAGGCAAAGGTCACCTCTGGGTAAGCGACTGAATAGAGCTGGAGTTCTTTCAGTCGGGCAGCATAGGACAGATTTTTGAGACCCTTTATCCTTTTGGTGAGGAACTTTTGTGGCCTCTCCAGCTGCTGCAAGTGTCGGGTCAGATACATCCCGAATGGGGCATTGTACTCAATCATTGGTCTGATGAGTGATGAGTAAAGGGAGACTATGACCTCCCTTGATCTAGATGAGAATCCCTTCATGATAAGGTGGACAATGTAGAAGGTCTTCCTAACTACTTTAGCTACATGGGTGTCGAATGACAGACTACTATCAACCTGGGCCCCCAGGTCTCTGATAACTTCTTCTGTGCTCAGTGGATTGCCACCTATTTGGTTTCCTAAAGGGTATGACTATGCATTTTTTGGCATTTAACTTCAGGCCGTGGCTCTGGCACCAGTTATCCGTTTCTGTGAGACCCTTCTGAAGGATATCTGTGTCAGATGTGTTTTCTACTATGGCCCAGTTTGCAGTCATCTGCAAACTTTGTCAGCCATAACCTCCTGTGTTTGCTTGTACTTCGAAAAGTAGATGCCAAACAAGAGTGGGCCCAGGACTGAGCCCTGTGGGACACCACATGTGACAGGTTTTGAGTCTGACATGGCGCTAGCAACTCTGACCCTGTGGGTTCTGTCACTCAGCCAGTTTGCAAACCCATCTTGTGATGTATGGGTTAACATTTAAGCTGATGAGTTTTTCAATGATACCCGAGTGGGGTATTGTATCAAGGCCTTAGCCAGATCGAGGTAGGCTGTATGGACTGCCTTTCCTCATCAATGGCTTTGGTGACTGTTTCAAGAAGTCAACCAAGTTTAGAAGGCATGATCTGCCTTTGACAAAGCCAAACTGGGTTGGATCCAAAGTCTGCAAATTCTCTATGTCTTTATTTATGAGGTCCATTATGATCCTCCATGGCTTTGCAGATAAGGCTTGTCAAGCTAATGGGCCGGTAATTTCCAGGGTCGGTGGAGGCACCGCCTTTGTGAAGTGGGACCACAGTTGCAGTGCGCCACTCCTTGGGTATCCAGAGGTAAGACTTTGATTAAACAGCTGTCCTAGCTGTGGGTTTAATTCCTCATTGAGTTCTTGGAGCACACAGCCGGGGACACCATCAGGTCCCATGGATGCTGTGTTTTTTGCCATGGAGAGAGCAGTTCTCACGTGGGCGCTGGAGATGTTTGGGGGCTGCAATCATTTGGTATAGATATCTCTCCTTTGGGGGAGAAGTTTGCACTGAACCTGTCAGCCAGTATGTTGGCAATGTCTGTAGGATCAGTAATCTTCACATCATTTTGAGCTAGTTCAGAGCATATCTGGGAGTTTCTCCTAGGTTTCTAACATAGCTAAAGAAGGCCTTATGATTGTCTTTTGAGTCTTAGCTATTTTCTCTCGAAATTTGCTTTGGATGATTTTATGAGAGCTCTTAGTTTTACTTATAGTGATCAAGGGTGTCTTACCTTTTAAGGATTTTGCTCTATCTTGTAGTAGCTTCCTCCTTTTATTGTAGAGTTTGTTTATGGCTGGGGTCCACCAGACTGGACGCTTACCTTTGGTACTAAGAGTCTTTGTTTTGTTTGGGATTGCCTTATCCATGCAGTCCTGCAGGTGCTGGTAGAAGGTGTTTGTAAGTGATTCAGCGGCTTGAGTACTGTTTTCCTGCCTCGGGGCCTTAAAGGAGACCACACTAGTCTTTAGAAGTGTGAAGTCGGCTTTTGAGAAGTTCTTTACTGTGGTCTTTTTTATTTCAGGTGGGGGTGGGATGAGGACCTCTTATATATCACTACATGATTATATGTACTAGGAGCATTCTGTTAAAATTAAAATTTCAGAAACAAGTTGGAGTTCACTATTCTTGACTTTTGACCTGTTTTTGATGACGGATCTCTCCTTAATAAATGAACACTCAGATAAATGCAATTTATTTATATAACCAGTACTGCAGATAGGAGTACATAAGTGCTGTCTTAACAATACTCCACAGATAAAGAACATTAAATAGTATACCACTACAGTAACAGTCACACAATCAAATAAACTGAAAGAATACATCATTTCAACTGCAAATATAATCATAATGGTGAAATTGAAGTGTATTAACCCACCACCGAGTTCACGCAGGAATGGGCGTGCCTGCTGTGATTGACATGCGGGAGGGCGGATCAGTCCCCTCCTCTACAATTATCAAAATACTTCCAACTAGCTGAAAGTGCCACCCATATTATTGCACTGGATTAATTCTGGAACAGTGGTGGCAAGTCCGGACGTAACCACGGACATAAATATTGCCATTCTTCTAAAAAAACATTCGGGTAGCAATGAAATGAAAAAGCACTGATATGAACACTGCGGTTCCAATAACCAAACATTCAGGTAATAGTAGAATGAAAGAGACACTGGCAGAAACCCTAGTTCCACTAGTAAAAGCATTTAGGCAACAGTAGAATGAAAGAGCCACTGACAGAAACGCTGTGGTTAAACTAATAAAAGCTTTCAGGTAACAGAAGAATGAAAGAGCTACTGACATAAGCACTGCGATTCCACTAATAAAAGCATTCAAGTAACAGTAGAATGAAAGGCCATTGACATAAACAATGCGGTTCCACTAATGAAAACATTCAAGCAATGGTAGAATGAAAGAGCCACTGACATGAACGCCATGGTTCCATAATAAAAACATTGGTAAAAGTAGAATGAAAGAGCCATAGCTCTCAACCTTCCATCGCCAAAATGAGGAACACTCGCCTTCATAATGTGGAACAAATGGGCAAAATGTGGAACACATACTAATGGCTTACTAACAACTTCAACTAGAAAGGTCATAGGATGGTTAAAATATGCTGGTTTTACTTATATAAAGAAGATCCTTTAATGAATTAATATGATTAATTTCAATTTACCATGGATTTCACTTAAAAAAATTCCTAACACTGAATGTGTGACAGACTCTTTCAATGTGGAACTTTGAGGAACATTAACTTTTTAAGACCCCAAATGAGTCTGTACACAAGTATTTTGCAATAAGCATATAATTACTGTTATATGTATGTACGTATAATGTTTTCTGTATTTTCTTTATAATTATGCTAATCTGTTTCCTAGTGTGTTGGTGGCATCTTTCAATCAAACAGTGGGTGGTGAAGTCAAAATGGTTGCAGGCGGGGCTTGCTACTGCGCATCTGGTGGGTTAATACACTTCAATTCCTCGCCATCATAAAATTAACCTGTTAATTTAATTTTCTTAATGACACCATTCCAACAGCAGTCATACATGACCAGTTATACTGCATTAAACTTAACAATTAATGAGTAAAACTAATAGTGCAGTCCTCAGCCATCATGTGCTGCAGTGCTCCATGTACCAAATGTGTATGTTGTTTGTCTTTTCCCAGTTAGGTCACCACAGTGGAACTCGGCCTCCGGTCTGCTAATGATTGGCAGTCTATTTTATGGTGCCGAAGTTGCCAGCCTAATGCCCAATCAAGGTATGCCCATTCACACATGTCTTCTAGAGGCCACTGGACCATGGGGAGGACATGCAGACTCCACACAGAAGGTACTCCAGCTGAGAATCAAACAGGAAAACCTCTTGCTGTGAGGCAACAACGCTACTGCTGTACCACAGCGGCTTTTTTTTACCAAATGTGTATGTCAAAAGGAGAAAAGGAGTGTGCTACAGAGATTACACTTAACAGCAAATAAACATTAAACGTAGCGTCATTTTTTGAAATGTTCAGGCAATGTCTTGGGCATTGTTGTAGTCACTATCTGAAATTCTATATGTTGCAATACACTTCAAATTAGGTATCAGGAATATATGCTACTACTGTATATTAAAAGCAAAACAATGCATTGATTTATTATTGAATTACTTATTGTAAATACATGTTAAAATAGAAGCAAACTATCAGTTTACCTTTGTAAGTTAAATACTCTGTACACACCACCTTCTTTTAGGAGGTGCTGCTAAGAACACCAGGCAGATTGTGCTAGTTTGAGGAAAGCTCATTTGTAATATGAAACTTCATATCAGTCCCCAATTCTCGATCCCCACAACCAGTGTTCTCAGATGCCAGGAAATGAAGAACAAGTGAGTTAGAGGGGTTGGACATGATGGCTGAGTGGAGAATGGTGGCCAACAACAATATGCATATTTACTAAACTCCAATATACATTCCCTTCTTCTGTTGCCCTAGTCTTCCTTCACAGCTTCCTGCATGTGCTCTAAGTTATTGGGAGTCCCTACAAGTTACTTCTCATACCTTGCTACAGTCAATGTGTTTCCACAAAACTGAATAAACTGTTGATCTTCCTCAAAATGCTTAATAATAATAATAATAATAATAATAATAATATAATATAATATAACATAACATAATAATATGCCTGCCATTAGAAATGTCAGAGCACCACTTAGAACTATTTCTAAAAGCTTATTTTTATTTATTTATTTGCTAAACTAGCTAAGTGGACTAATGCTTGCAGATCAATTTCAGTCATAGTGCAGGCCACAACGGCAACAGTAAAGATTGCATGTATGAATAATTTAGAGTAGCCAATAAGCAGCATGCTTTGGCAGGAGGTTAGAAATCAGAATGGATTAAGGAAACATGCATAAATTTAGGAAGAATATGAAAATCCACATAATATGCTCAGCTTTTTACAATACACCCCTCCAAAACAAAAAATATTCCCTTGCTCAGTCCAGCCACATTCTATCTTTACTTTTTTTCTTGTCCTTCCTCCCATTTTGTATGTGACTCTTTATGGCCAGGCTGCTTCTGTTACTTGTTTCCTCTTTGAGCCAAGTAGAATTATTTTTCTATCCACTTCTGTCTGCCTCCACTGGACACAACACCTCATGTTTCAGTTATCTGGGATTATTTTGTCTGTATCTGCAACTGTTTGCCTGCAGTACCCTTGAACTGGTAACATTCTATCACAAGTCCTGATGATCAGAAATGCCTCTATCAGTCTTCAAATTAAATTCAATCTCATTTTCTGCAGCAGTAACCGGAAGGATACATTAAACCAGATGAATAATCCGCCTTAGTTTTGAGTTGAAAACCCTGCTGGGCAGTCAGCAACAGCAACTGACTATCGTGAGAGCAAAAGCAAAGAACAAAAACAAAACTATGAGAGCATGAGTAATTAAAAAACAAAAACAAAACTATGAGAGCATGAGTAATTAAAAAACAAAAACAAAACTATGAGAGCATGAGTAATTAAAAAACAAAAACAAAACTTCAAGAGAAATTTTGATGAGTGGATGGGAAAAAGAAAGTTCACCCCAGGGATCACTCCAGTGGTTCTTCTTGTAAAGCCTATAGGGGAATTAGCCTAGTACACACCTATGAACCTATGAACTATGAGAGCATGAGTAATTAAAAACAAAACTGTGACAGCACGAGTAATTAAAAAACAAAAACAGAACTATGATAGTGTGAGTAATTAAAACTAAAACAAAACTAAGGGAGCTTGAGTAATTAAAAAAACAAAAACGGAACTATGAGTGCATGAGTAATTAAAACAAAAGCAAGCAAAACTATGACAGCATGAGTAATTAAAAACAAAAGCAAAACTATGACAGCATGAGTAATTAAAACAAAAGCAAAACTATGAGTGCATGAGTAATTAAAAAACAAAAACACAGCATGAGTAATTAAAAAAAGCAAAACTATAACAGCATGAGTAATTACAAAACAAAAACAAAACTATGAGAGCACACATAATTAGGAAACAAAAACAAAACCATGAGAGTATGGGCTTCAGGTAATTAAAAACAAAACAAACCAGCTGAGAGTATGGGTAATTAAAAAAAACAAAAACAAAACCCATGATGACAGCATGAGCATGTGACATTGTGGGTTATACAGATGGTGTGATACTGCGTATACTGGGTCATACTTAGAGTAGCCAAACAGCAGGAGCATGAGAGGAAAATGCAGTCAGCTCCATTAACAGAAAAGTAAGAACATGCTCTGCTCTTAGTTAGTAGTATCTCCTTTGGCAGATCAGTATAGGTCACTGTAAGGCATAATGACCCCTAAGCCATCAGCTAGTGCAGTGACTTCAGGTACAGGAAAGCAATGTTTGCCCAAATACATCTAACTGACCTAAGGCCAACCTTGGCTGCTACCAATTTCTCAAAGCATATGGAGTTGCCTACCTGGTCCTAATATGATGGGTTAAGAGGTTATTACTTCTTTCTGTATACAACTGGTATCACACCAGTTATATAACATTGTACTCCGTAACCTGTTCACATGCTGTCTAATATAGTTAAAACTATGAGTCACTTTCCACTTTAATAAAGAAACAGAACTCTTAACAAGACTTTTTTTTTTACTGAATACATTTTAGAATTGATTTTTCAGAAACATAAAATATAATTACAATATGTATATCAAAAGAAATATTCATATAGTCAAAGCTTAAAGTGGAGAAACAATTCCACAAATAAACATAAAACCAACTATTTACATATAGGATGTCTATACTTGAATGTATCTTTTAAATAAGAGTATAATTTATTACAGTCTTCTGTTTCCAGCACTTGATTAACATTCTGCCATGCAATGTTTAAGGAAGTAGGTCATTCTGTCCTTTCCTTGATTGTTTTCAATTCCAACTGGCGCAGACTGATAAAACCATATTCTCAAAAATGTTTGTAATTGGAAGGAGTTACATAGCTTTCCAGTTCTGTGTAATATTTTTCCTGCGGGCAATAGCAAGGAGTCCACAAAATTACATATCTTTTGCTTCTTTTGGATCACAAGAGATCAGCACAGGTGTATTCAACAAAACTAAAGATTTTTGTAAGTTGGAAATTATCAATGAAAAGTGGTCTGTAAATAAATAGTTAATACTTTCCCAATATTGTTTAAGTAAATGGCATTCATAGAACACGGTTGCCAATTGGCTATTGATTGTGATTTCCACCCTTCACCATCTATTTTCTTTATTATATATTAGTTCTAATTTGTGTGGTATTATGGCATATGTTTTATTTATAAATTGCCATTATGAAAAGTTGCCAGTTGTGTATAGTGATAAAGATGTTAGTTTTGGAGATGTAAGAATTAGTTTTTATCTTTATCATCTGGCATTTTACCATTAACTGTTTCCATACTATTTCCATATATTTTGTTTATTATGAACCTCTTGTTTCCTTTTAACTAATTTAGTACAATACTGATAAAATTCCTTTCCCATTTGTGGGAAATTCCATCAGCCGCGTATTAACTGCTTCTAAGGAACTTAGGAACCTTTCTCTAACACAGACTTCTGCATCATTGCCTTGTTGGTTTAAAACTGTTTGTCTTAACTCCCTTGTAGTGTTAAATCTACAAATTATTTTCAAGGTAATTTAAATTTTCTTGGAAAGTGTACTTTACCTTCAGCTTGGTTTTGGCCACTTTTTTGCAGCGTTTTGCCAACTTTTTTGTTAATAAATCAAGACAAGCTAGATGAGAGAGTTGATGCTTGCTTACTGTTCCTCAGACTTTAGATATGTTCATCCCGACAGGTACATACATACACCTGCTTAGTAATGCCACTATGTTCATTGGTTCATAGGTTCATAGGTTGGTACTAGGCTATTGGCCCTAGGGCCTATACAAGCCTAGCCATAACAATTCTTTGGCTATTTCTTCCCACAGTATTTATTTCCCTGGACCCTGTCTAGCAGGGCGACTTATGTGATCCCTGGGGTGAATTTCCTATCTCCCATCCAATCATCAAGGTTCCTTTTGAAGAGGGCCAAAGAGCTGCTCTGCTTGACATGTATGGGCAGTCTATTCCAGAGTCTGGGGGAGTCTCTGGGTCAGGAACCTATCCCTCCAGCATGTTTTGTTTATTGTAATGACAAGGTTTAGATCCCTGGAGCATGTGGCTCTGAGGGATTGGGATTTCTTTAAGTGTAGCATGTCCAACAGCTCTGGGTTTGACATGGCCTTGTATGTTAAGCAGAGATCGCCTCGGAGTAGATGATATGTGACAGAGTATAGCTGGAGTTTTTTTAAGGCGGTCAGCATAGGGCATCTCTTTAGGCCTGTGATTCTTTTAGTGAGGTATTTCTGCGGCCTTTCCAGTTGTTGCAGATGTCTTGAGAGGTACATACCAAATGGGGCGTTGTATTCTATAATGGGTCTAATGAGGGATGAGTACAGTGGGACAATGACCTCCTTTTTTCTGGATGAAAAGCCCTTAGTGATGAGGTGAGCCACATAGAAGGATTTCCTGACTGTTGTGGCGATGTGGTTATTGAAGGTGAGACCACTGTCCACCTGTGTCCCTAAGTCTCTTATCACACTTTCGTGTTTAGTGCACTGCCACCTATGTGGTAATTCACGGGTACATGTTTTTTCCCAAAGGGGATAACTATACATTTCTTGGCATTGAGCTTGAGCCCATGGCTCTGGCACCAAGCATCTGTTTCTGTAAGGCCCTTTTGTAGAGTATCCACATCATTTGGGGATTCAATAATGGCTCCCAGTTTGCAGTCATCTGCAAACTTTGTTAGCCAGAGTCCCTTAGTGTTGGCCTGCACTTCAGAGAAGTAGATGCCAAACAAGAGAGGTCCCAGGACTGAACCCTGAGGTACTCCACTTGTCACTTGTCTGGAGCTGGATTTTGGAGTCAGCTACTTTTACAGTGTGGGTTCTGTCAGTAAGCCAGTTGGCAACCCATCGAGTGATCTAGGGATTAATGCCCAGCTTAGTAAGTTTATCTGTGATTCCAGAGTGGGGGATGGTGTCAAAGGCCTTGGTGAGGTCCAGATAGGCTGTGTGGACTGCCTTACCTTTGTCCACCGCTCTGGAGACTGTTTTGAAGAAGTAAATCAGGTTCAGGAGACAAGATCGACCCTTCACAAACCCAAACTGGGTGGGGTCCAGTGTTTTAAGGTTGCCAATGTCTTTGTTTATAAGTTCCATGATAATACGTTCCACGGCCTTGAAGATCAGGCTCGTCAGACTAATGGAGTGGTAGTTCCCGGGATCCAAGGTGGATCCCCCTATATGGAGTGGGATAACTGTAGCTGTGCACCACTCAATGGGCATGAAGCCTGAGGTGAGGGTATGATTAAACATGACACTTAGGTGAGGTGCCAGTTAATTTTGTAGTTCATGTAGTACATAGCCTGGGATGTCATCTGGTCTCATGGATGCTGTATTCTTAGCTTTGGAGAGTGCGTTTTTTACCTGTGTGGCCATTATTACCGGAATTTGGCTATCTTCCAGTATTGAGATGGGCCATTTAGGGGGTGAGAGGGGGGTGAAGTTGGCACTGAATCGATCTGCCAGGATACTGGCAATATCCTTGGGATCAGTATATTTAATGCCATTCTATTGTAGCTTAGAGCAGATCTGAGCATTGCAATTTAGATTCTTGACATAGTTATAGAATGCCTTGTGATTGTCTTTGGAATCTTTGGCAATTTTATTTTCGTAACTAGCTTTGGAGGATTTTATGAGGGATCTCAGCTTCTTTCTGAGGCTGGTAAGGGAGTTTTTTGCATCCTGGGATTTTCCTCTTTTCTGCAATAGCTTCTTCCTTTTGTTGTAAAGTTTGTTTATGGAAGGGGATCACCAGATTGGCTTCCTTTTTTTGGAGGAGAGCATCTTGGCTCTATTTGGGATGACATGATTCATGCATGAGTGTATGTGCTTGTACAGTGCCTTAGTGTAGGATTCAGCAGTTGAACTTTCAGTTCCCGTCTGCATGGGTGTCATGAAGTTTGTAACTTCTGACTTGAGTAGCATGAAGTTGGCTTTGGAGAAGTTTTTTATGGAGGTTTCCTTACTGGGGGGGTGGGGGTGGGATTTTGATGTTAAGGGTGATTAGCTTATGGTCTGATCCTACCAACAAGGGGGTGACCATAGGTGTGGAGCATCGATTTCCCATGTTGGTAATGACCAGGTCTAGGATATTGGAGCCCCTGGTGGGACTATGGATTAGTTGATCCAGGGCATTGGAATTAATGAATTCCAAGAACCGTTGGGCAAAGGTGTTGGTACATGAGTAGTTTTCCCAGTTAATGACAGGGTAGTTGAAATCACCCAGTATTAGGGTGTTTGTTTGTATCTTAATATTTTCCAGTATGTTTAGAAAGGTGAAGTGAGAATCTTGGGGCATGGTGAGGGATCTGTAGCAAGCTACAATTTAGATTGCAGTCTTACCTAGTGTTAGTTGCACCTGGAGAATTTCAGACACATTGTGTTGGACAACTAACCTGGTGGTGTGAATATCCTTGGCGAATATGGACACTCCTCCACCTTTAGTGTTTTGATCCTGATTTGGTGGCCGAAAAGTGTGGTACGAGTTGTAGCCTGGTATTGCAGGGGTGCTCTCTGGAGTCTTGAACCAGGTCTCAGTTTCTGCAAAAATATCAATGTTCTCCATTTTTAGGAGTGCCTCGAGGGAGTGCATTTTGAGGTTTAGACTTCTAGCATTGAGTAGCATTACCTTCAGATTTTGCATGCTTGTACCTGTTACGGTGGTGGTTTTGTCCTTTGAACTTTGCCTAAAAAAGGCACTATAGGGGTGGCAAGAGCCTTTGCCAGTAACCTGAATCCCAGAGGCGATGGCTGTAGACCATCTCTGGCAAAGCATCGTGGTCTGTCGATCATGTCATCCCAGGCAGACAGATACTGGATCCCCTTTGAATGACACCAGAAGTTTAGCCAATTGTTGAAGTCAATCATTTTGTCCTTATATTGTAGTATAATTCTGGGCGAAGGCGGGATGCTACTCAGGGCTAGGGTCATACCTGCATGGGCCACATGATCCGAGAGCTCTTCCATTTCTCTTTTCATGTAGTCCAGGGAGGTATGTTTCAAGTCATTCACTCCAACATGGACAATGACGGAGTCATATTTGTACTTGTTGTGGAGTGACTTCAGTGCATAAGTTATGTGGCAGATCCTGGCACCCGACAGGCAGCTCACTGCAATTTTCTCCTTGTTCAGCCTGGTGAGTGGGGCATCAGTGTGCCTGACTATAGAGTCACCTGTGTGGTATACTTTCTCCTTCCTTTATCTTATTCAGAGAAGTGACCCATTCTTCACATACAAAAACAACAACAGTTTCATTTAACTTACACACTTGCATGACCTATACATAATACTAAATCTCTTACCCAGTGTTACCATAATATATCATATACTTGTAAATTCAAATAATACCCAAGCAGTAAAGATTAGCTATATTAAAATAAGTACAGTGGCTGAGAGGTAAGTTCTTTGCCTTATAGCTCCAAAGGTTCTAGGTTCAAGCCACTTGCCTTTGTGGAGACTGACAGACAGTGACTACCTTTTTAATTTCTCCAAATCTTTTTGGTCTCTAATACCATGACAGGAATGGACCCCATTCTTAAGTCACGGTATAATTAAAGTTCATGAAATTATTATTGTTTTAATCTTTGATGTCAGACAAAAGTGATCTTCTCAGCACCAGCTATGTGCTCAGTAATGACTCCTTCTGTAATTCGTATAGAGTTACATGTATTGGTAACATATCTAAATATGATTGTAGAGTCTTTTTTATAAAACCCATTGCTCCTGTAAGTATTAGAACTGTCTGGTTATCTTTCTTCCACACTGCCCTCATTTCTGCCTGCAGATCCTGACATTTTATGACTTTGTGTATCTCTGTACGCAAGAAACTATAGTCAGTGGGAGTACCGATTTCAATGATCAATGCTACTTTTGTCTTTTTTTCTTGGACTACTATATTCAGTTTTCTATCATCTATCTTTTGAACTGTTGGTAATGGGTGATCCCATGTGATATAAACTTCATCATTTTCTATAATGCTTTGTGGGTCATGTTTCCAGTGTTTTTCAGCTACTTCAATATTATAATGTTTGCAGAGTCCGCAGTGCAACAGTCTTGCCACATTATTATGCCTTTCAGTATACAGTCCTTCTGCCATTAGTATATCACAACCAGCAACAAGGTGTGTGACTGTTTCCAATTCTGCTTTGCAAAATGTACATTTGTCTGTTTCCTCCACATGTTCAATTCAATGGACTTTGCAAACCAATGTGTATGTAGCCCATTATTTTGGGCCGCCTATATTAACCTTTCATCTTTTGGTTTGAATTCACCTCTCCTTAAGCATTCCTGCATTTGATCCTGATCAACATGAGGTTCTTCCAGGAGTTTTTTATACCTGCAACCATATTTGTGCATTTTTCACCCTTCTTGCCTTCTCGTCTGATCCTTCACCTTATATTCTTTCTTTTGTTTTTTGGCACACTCAGTTGTTGCCTGATTTTTATCTACTTCTGGTTTGATTTCCATTCCCGCTTGACGCAAATATGCTTCTGTTAGACTAAGAAGGGAAGTCATCTTAGATTTATTCTCCTCATGTTTCAAAACTTTCTCTATATTTGGGTCTTGTGAGGTCAACAGATATGTATGCAGTCCCACAACTGTAGAGCTATACATGTCAGGTCAGCAGATATGTTATCAGTCCCAGAATTGCAGATCTATACATGTAATCAGTTTCAAGTTGGCCCATGCTTCCTTCAGAATGGGAATATATAATCTTGGTATGCACTGATTTTTATAAATCATTTGATAAGTGTGAAGTATCCTGTATAACTGTAAGTTAAGACAGGAAGAGCAAATTGGTTTATAGCTTGAACTTTGTTCCTAGATGTCAATGTTGTTTTCGAGATTAAGTCTTCTAAAATATTCCTTACTGAGTTTTATTCACATTTGTTCAAGTATTATTGTTGATCCTTCACCATTTCCCAAATATTTATACACTCTCTCTTGCTCAAGTTCTTTTATATTACATTCTTGTCCCAAACTGATATTTTCTTTGTGTTGCAGCTTTCCTGCTTTAAAGGTTGCTTTTGCAGATTTATCAAGACCAAATGACATTCTTATATCATCTGAAAACATTTTAACTAGTTGCAGTTGTGCTTTCAGTTCCTCATCTGATGAGCTATACAGTTTTAAATCATCAACAAATGAAGTTTGTTAACAAACCAATTTTTCCAGGGACATCTTCAGTGGGGGTGGGTGGGTTAGATAAATGTATATTAATGGGAGTTGAGGTTAAGGGGGAGGTAAGGGTTAAAATGGGAATGAGGGTTGATTGGGAGGAAATGAGATAATGGTAGGGAGGTGCTTAAGGGGTTTATGTAAGTGTAACTTGATAAGGAGTCACATTTTGGCGTGAACTTGCTATGGCAAGTATTATGCCCATGACAACCAGTAAGTACTTCTGCATGCAGGTAGCCTTGGGGAATACTAGAGAATATTGTGGTTTATATTAGTACATTAAGGTATGCCTCTAAACTGGTTAGATTTTTTGCAGTGTCTAAAGGTTTAGCTGAGATTTTTTTTTTGTCTGTTAGGAACTGTCTGGTTTCTGTATTTTGTGGTAAGTCAGGAAGGACTGTGTTCACTGTATGATGATGGTCATTTGAGTTTTAGACTTCACGTCATTAGAAAATGCATGTTAACACAGGGCCTTTCATGCTGGTTCATATTTTCAGAGTGCTTTAAATTTGCCCCTGTTTTGAAGCTTTGCTCTCCTCCCCTCTTTGGCCCAAGTTCAGATGTTAATTTTGGCTTTGTTCAGATTTTGGCCCAGGAGGTGAAGAGTTATGGATTATAGAGTGCGATCACTGGGTTTTGGTGCCAGGGTTTGTTCTGGGATTTGGGGCTGCCAGTTGGCTTGTGTGCGGGGCCTCGGTAATTATTGAGCTGTTGCCTCTGCATAAGTGTGTTGGTCCTTGGGTCTAATTATGGCAGCCTGTCTGGTTAGTGATCGATTTGCATACCAAAATATGCCCAGGACTTTGGGGGCAGATGCATTGGTTGAGATATGTTGAATTCAGCATGTCGAGGGTCATCGTGGTTGAATGCAGCTGTTCATTCCATTGGTGGTTGGGGTCTTACAGGACATGTTTCTGTTCACGGATTTTAGTAGTTTGGTGGATGTGCAGTTGTGGTGGAGGGACCATTCCTATTTTTTGAACCCGTTAGGCTGCCTCCATTTTGTGTACATTCTTTCAGTGGTGATATGGTTCAGTTTAACTCTACCACAGGGGGTTGGGATTTTACCGTACCTCTACTCAATGCTGTCACATTCTGCACAACTGTCATCCTCCCAAAGTGGGTCAGATTTACATTTCAGTGGAAAATACCATGCTCATTAACTATCTTATAAGATTTAAGAATAGATGTGGATCGCTTAATGTTTTATTTTGCAGAACGAACTTTGATGTTGTCCCCAGTTTTTCTTCTCTGGTGCTGACTCCTTTTGCTGAAATACAAGAGTGACTAATTGTCAAGAAAAAGGGGGCAGGGATAATTAACAGAGCAGAGTCCTGCCTACAGATTGCATTACCTAAGCAAGTAGGATTGGACATTATTTAAGCAGGTAGGATTGCACTTCTGTCCCTTTGGTTAGTTTACTATACATGTTTAAACAGATTTGTTAAAACATTGTTAGTGCTAAAAGAATATCCAGGTGTTTTCCATCGTATGTTCTTTCTTATACTGAGGTTTTCTGACTAATTATTGACAAACTGAGGGGGAGGGCAGAACACAGTTTCAGATATTGGAGTCTGGGAGTTTAGTATGAAAGCAGGAAAAAGTAGGATGGGAAGTGAATGTGGTGGGCTGGTGTTACCTCTCCCACAGAGGCATTGTGAATGCCTGACAAGGTTTGGGAGTGTTACTATATGTGTAATGCACACCCCCCTGGGTATCTTGCTGCATTTACAACCTGGGCTTTGGTACTATTTGTAAAAATTGAAGTTTTAATTGACTATTTTAGCTGATAGAATAGCTTGTTTCATACTGTATTGTGATGTAAATACTCCTTCAATCCAACTGGCACATTATTTTGGTTAGTAAAGATACATTTCTGTGTGTTTAAATATGATTTTTATGGCATTTGTGATGTTATCTTAAGTAATTTATTTATGTCTTACATCAATGTACTATAAATTATTACAGATATAAACCATGATGTGTTCTTGAAACATAGTGGATGTGCAAAGTGCCTTTAACTGTTGAGATTTTGCAGAAAGTCCAGATCTTACTGCATATTTTTGGTCAGTTTTTCTAAGGGTCGGCAGTTTCAATTCATACACTGCTAAAATTTTCTGGGGAGGGCTTCCTTGCTAATAACTTTAGAGCAAGAGCACAGTTATCAACTTGCTGTTTCCTCAGATTAGGTTGGTGGAGCTACAGGCAAGATGTGAAGCTTTTGATTATCAGTGGGATGACAGCTTAATCTGGGAGACAGGGCGGCTTGGAGGAGGTCTTTTGTCATGGATGTTTATCGCTGTCTTTGGAGGTTTGGGTTTTGGTTTATTGTTTGTTCTTTGGTGTTTTGGCTATTTGGAGTAGCTTTAACTTGTAAGGATTGGGTTTCTGGTGTTATACATACCTTCTCTGCTTTTATTTTCAGTCAGTTCACCGCTCATGGCCCTGGTTCATTGTGACATGCTTACCTTAAGTTTTCTTTCTTGCGATGGATTTGGCTTAAAACTGTTGACTCTTTTTCGTGGGCTGAGAAATAACTTTATGCTGTGGTTGCTGGGCATGCACAGTGGTGGCTGGGGGCGTTTCAGCTGCTAGTTCATCATGAGTGACTGGCGGTCATGCCACTCCACCATCCTGACTTGTTACTTAAGAAATGAATTGATGAGGAGGAAATGTTGCTGCTATCATTTTATGGGTTAAGCCCAAGAGTAACAAAAAAAAAAGAAAAAAAAAAAACTTTTCTAAAAGTTAAGTGCTGAGCATACCTCTTAGCAGTACAGATTTCCACAGAATGCCTGGATTTTGCCTCATTCTTGCTCCATTTTCATAAAAGGGTGGTTTGCAGGTAAATTAGTGGCAAATCATTAGGATTAAAGTTAGAAACAGTGACAGACAGTTGTTTCTGACTACTTACCTGTCAGGAAATGCATGCTAACACAAAACAATTATATATATATTTTTGGTACTTTTCCGTTATCGGGGCAACAACTGCAAAGTGCTACACAATGATCACATAGCTGTTACCGAGAATTTATATCTGCACTAAGCAGCACTCTGTAAAAACCTGACAACCGTTACATGTTTAGAGGAGGTGTTAACTAGATGGAACACCATATGTCAGGAGTTACTTGTGCCTTTGAATTCCGTTTTCTGGATTCTTTTATAATGCGTTGTCGTAGTTTGAACCTTTACTTATGTTCAGCACTGCACCATGCAGACTAAGTGTTATCATTTATTACACATGTGAAGTTTGGAAACTAACATACTGCTTTAAGTTTGACTAGTCACCCACCTAGACATCTGAAACTACAGCTGAAAGGCAGCAGTTTAGTTTTTAACGGATCACAGAATGCTGGCAGCCTTAAAACAATAATATCAAAGGATTAATGTGCCTCTATAAGTGGAAGCATTTGCACTAAGCAACTTTTGTCACGATGATTATTCTTAGGTGAACATGTTAAGTGTTCAACATGATCAAAACAGAATCCAAGGGAGAGAGGGCATTCAGAAATGGTTCGCCTCACTGAAATGCATACAAATTGGAGTTTCAGGCTATGAGGCATTCAGGCAGTGAGAAAACTAATAAACAGTTAAAGCAGGATCTCGTCCACCAAGAACAAATGGGTTGACTGACAACAGAGAGGTAGGGTTGCCACCTTTTAAGCAGGCCAAAGTGGGACATGGGGGTGTGCCACACCCCCTACCGTGACGTCACCACCAGAGTGGTGAAGGAGATGCTGTTATGGGTACGAAGGATGGCTGCTGGAGTGGCTAGCTGGTTGGTGGGAGTAGCAGCTGGATGGATGAATGACTGGATGGATGGCTTGATGGATGGATGGCTGAATGGATGCATGGCTGGATGGATGGATGGCTGCATGAATGGATGGATGGCTGGCTGCAGGAATGGCTGGGGGCTGGATGGATGGCTGGCTGGAGTAGCTAGCTGGTTGGTGGGGGTAACTGCTGGATGGATGGCTTGATGGATGGATGACTGGCTGCATGAATGAATGAATGGATGGATGGATGGATGGATGGATGGATGGATGGATGGATGGATGGAGGATGGCTGGCTGGCTGGATGGATGGAGGATGGCTGGCTGGCTGGATGGATGGAGGATGGCTTGCTGGCTGGCTAGATGGAGGAGGAGGATGGCTGGCTGGAGGAGGATGGCTGGCTGGCTGGATTGATGGAGGAGGAGGATGGCTGGCTGGCTGGCTGGAGGATGGCTGGCTGGCTGGATGGAGGAGGATGGCTGGCTGGCTGGCTGGCTGGCTGGCTGGAGGAGGAGGATGGCTGGCTGGCTGGATGGAGGAGGAGGAGGATGGTTGGCTGGCTGGAGGATGGCTGGCTTGCTGGATGGAGGAGGATGGCTGGCTGGCTGACTGGCTGGAGGATGGCTGTCTGGCTGGCTGGAGGAGGAGGATGGCTGGCTGGCTGGAGGAGGAGGATGGTTGGCTGGCTGGAGGATAGCTAGCTGGCTGGAGGAGGAGTCTGGCTGGCTGGATGGAGGAGGAGGATGGCTACCTGGCTGGCTGGATCGCTTGTTATAAAAAAAAAAAAAAAAAAAAAAATCTCGGTCTTTTTTTAGCAGCTGTAGAAGTGCTTAAAACAAAGCACTCCTACAGCCGGGATAATTGCAGGGCTCTTCCTGCCTCAATCCCCACCCATTTCGTGAATTGCAGCCAATTGCTGCATGAATTAAAGCACCCAGACCTAACAGGCAGCAGCTTTGCCTGCAGGTCCGGGTTGGTGATGTAATTGAATTGCCGTGAAAAAGCCAGAAGTAATTGCGACTTTTCCACAGCAATTCAGTGCGATTGCAAAAGCGGGACTTTTCAGGTCCCACTACTTGATACAGCGGGCAATGGGATAAGGTGGCTAAACCTGTGAGTGTCTCAATGACAATGGGATGGGTGGCAACCTTACAGAGAGGACACAAGAGGGAGGCCCTTTTCTGGTAACCGTGTCAATAAAATTAGAGCTACAGAAAGCCTTGTTTTCCACCGTTGTAATCAAGCTGAGTTTATACTTACATATGGAAGATTAATAACATAGGCTAAGGAGATCATTACATGTGCGGGGTAGCGTTTTACAGCTGTTGTCCCGATAACAGAAAAGTACCATTATTTATTTATTTATTTCTTTATTTTTTGAGGTTGTAGGAGTAATATCTAAAACTCACTCCTTTGGGCTATTTGTCTCATTTTAGTGTATGGCTTTGTCCAGATTTCTTGCTTTAAGGGGTTCAGTGATATGGTGCTGGGGCTACTTACTGTTCCAGTAACAAACGTGGGGGTATGTCAGACTTAATACACTTCAGAACATTCATGCTAAGGCACAACCTGTTATTCTTTCAGTTTTTAGGTTTGCATGAGGGAGAGAGAAGGAGAGAAAAAAAATCTATGGGGTTCATACCTGTCAATTGTTCTCGATTTTGCCACTGGTGTTATTAGATGGTCAGGGATTTCTATGACTTTGACTTGGTGTTCCGCAGGTTCAGTTGCCTAGGGAGATGTTGGGCTTAGCAGCTTTGGGGTTGCACTGCTTTGTATAAGTGTTTTCGCAGGCTATGTGGTGCCCATGAGTGTTGGCTTCTAGTCATGCATGCTCATATCACTTCTAGTGATGGAGGGGTGGGGGCAGGGAGGATTACATATGAAACTTATTTCTCAGTGCTCAGAAGCCACTGGCAAATTAATGAAGGGTTTTGAGAAGGTATTCTGCAGGGAGAGGGAGTTCAGTGGGTTAAGTTGTTTATGGTGAAGCTGGCCGAGATTTGGGGAGGTAGAAGAATGCTGGCCATTATTTCTTGCCGTTTTGGAATTCAGTGGCACAGTTATGCTCCAGCCTCACAGTGTGGAGGTAAACAGACAAGATGAAAACACACTACTTGCACATGCATTGCTGTACTGCAGTTGATGTATATACAAGGACTTGCCTAATAATTCCCCCCCAAGTAGTAATAGGGCCTTGGATGTGACAAGAGAAGGTGGAGTTATTGAGGGCATTTAGAGGGGGGGCTAGGTTGTGTCAGAATGTGTTTCTATTTCAGACTTACATCTTATTTTTCTTTGCAGATGGTGGTGCTATGATGGGTCTTTCACCAGTTGGAGTGTTACACAATGCAGTCACAGATGGTTCAGTGCAGAGGTCATATCAGCTGACAGTTTGAAGGATGTGGTCTCATCAGGTGATGGATGCTGATGTAAAGTGGTTTTGACTGATGGAGCTGTGTGGATTGCGTTCCCAGGTAGTGATAATTTTACCTCCTCATTTTGGAGTGAGCAGGTGTGGCACGTGAGTACTGTGGGGACTTGTAAGGATGACATATATCAGGACATCAGTGAAGCAGGGGTTAAGGTTTAATTATGGGGAGTTTGGGACCCATCCTCAGATAAGGTACTGTCCTAAAGAATAAGCGTGTGTTTAGTTCTTTTCATGTGAGGGGATCTCTGGGTGTTAATTTCCCTTAGGGTAAAGTTTTCATGTAGAGTATGGAGGCTTACTTGCAGTAGGATATGGCCTTTTCCTTGCCAGTATCACTTAGTTGCAAGGGGCGGTGTTTAGGTTTGGGGTGGCATGCAGTTTGTACACTCGAAGTGTGTGGGTAGGTATATGGATGTACAGGTGACAGATGAGGAAGACATGTTGGGTAATTGCAGCAACCTGATTTTGTTATGTGGGTAATAGATGGGATTTACTTAAGGACTTTTAATTGAATCAAGGAGTGTGGAGGTCAATCTGTAGAACTAGTTGTTTCTTACAAGGAAGATAATGCGTTTGCAGTTATGGTGGGGTAGGAATGGGGGACAAGTAGGTTATTAAGTTTGACTGCTACTCTTTTCTTTGGGCTGATAAGAATGGGTGTGTTATATGAGTAATTTAATAGTAGGTAGGGTTTTGTGGGAACATTGCAGGTATGTGTGTTGAAGGATAGGCACTAGCTGTTTCAGGGGCTAGGTTGAAGTTGTAACAATTAAGCAGGGCATGTTTGTTTTGTTATTGGATGTGAAGGTGAAATGTTGAAAGGAAAGCTTTAAATGGAAAATCCAAGGGTAATTGGTGGTTTAAGGCTGCTGAGTTTCTGGTAAATGCATTGGATTATCCATAGGGATTTGCAGTGGTTACCAATGTGGTAGGAGGGTCGGGTTGGGCTATACTGTTGGGGGGGGGTTGGTTTATGGTTGGTCCATCACCAGGGTAGGATGACTGAAGGAGGGATGTGAGACTTTGACATTGGTTGCAGTCTAGCAGGCATCATAGTTTAGCAGGGGCATTTGGGGGATTAGGGTTCATTTTCACTTGGTTAATATGGCAGTGGCATGGGTTGATGGTGCTGCCATTAGATGCGTGTTAGGTTAGAAGGATTAGATGCGTGTTTACAGGAGTCATATGGTGGGGGTGTTGTGAGTTGGGTTAAATTGTGTTGCGGTTGTCAGGGGATAGGTGATTGGTGGGATGGATTCTTGAGTTATTTGGTTTAGGCATGTGGGGCATTTTCTGTTGTGTAAGGAGGATTTACCTGTGATTGCAACAGTTGTAGGAGTGTTAAGGTTATGTTAATTTTCTAAATCTTGAGGGTACTGCATATGCTGGAAGCTTTACAGTAGGTGTGATAGTCTGAAGGTTAGCAGATATTGGCAATGTCAAGTAAGTTGATTGCAAGGGGTGGTGTTTCTCAAATGGAGGGTCATGGGACTATGATTTGTGTGGTCCTTTCATGGAATTAAAGTTATTAACAAGGTAGTTTTTGGACATTGGATGTTTGTTGCTTTATAAAGGTAGTAGGTATGATGCCAGGATGACTATGCAATTGACTCCATTATAAAAAATAAATAATTTTCATTTAGTCATTAGTAGATCCATTGGGTGAAGAAAGGGAGTTGCAGTTGGGCATGATGGCATGTCAGTTACATGGCCTTATTTCAGGCTGCATTGGACTTCCTAGATTTTTGGAGGATCACTGGGTAGGTATCAACATGGATATGGGTTGTCAGTCATTTGGAGGGTGGTTTGTTGGTCAGAACAAGCTAGGATGTCATCAAATGTATATATCGGAAAGTTGGTAATGCAGATTACTACAATATTGATTGGAAAGAAGTTTCATTTTGAATATTAATAGGTACACTGAGCAGTTAAACTGCAGTTAAACATGGTGTTGCAATTGTTCTTGTGTGGCTTCATGTGGTGTGGGTTTAGTGTTTTGGTGGTGCATTTGGCAGATAATGACCTGGGAATCATTGTGGGGCTACTACTGGTAGTTAAGTGAGAGTTTAGATAAGCTACAAAGGTTATGCTATGTTATGATGTTATGGCTACTAATTTTTGCATTGGGGAGGGATCGGGGTTTTCTTTCAGCCATTTAGAAAATTGGCCACTTTGGATAATTATGTAATAGGGTTTTGGGAGGTGATGACACAGATCTAGTTTGGTTAGAGAGGATGGAGTCCACTGAAGGATGCTTGGATTAAGACCTTTTAATGAGTGGGTAGGTTGTTGGAAGTTTGGTAGGAGAGACGGGGAACAGCCTGGTCAGGCTGGTGGGCAGAGAACAGGGGCAGGGTTGCCCTCTTCTGTTCCCCCCTTCTGGTGCTGGATGTTCATTTCAATGAGTTGGAAAAGGAAAGAAAGCAGTTGGACACTGATTGGCAAATAAAATAAGTGAGCGGAGATCAGGACGCTGCTTATTTGGTTGGATGTGTAATTCAATAAATGGTAATGAAGTGAGTGGTGGGACACTGCTTCATAAGTAAAGTAAGTGTGTGGGCCAGGATGAGTGAGGTCATGCTGTCCTGATTAACATTATCTGGATTTTATGCTGTGATTAAATCAACTATACTATGTTTCAACTGTAATTAATAAATGTTGGTTAACAAGTTATGTTTATGGAAGTTTAATAAAGGTCGTCAAATGTCATTCGGTGTGATGTGTTTATTGAAAGGGACTGGGACAAAGAGAAGATGAGAAGCCTTTACACGTTGTGGCTTTCTGGAAGCCAAATTATAGCCATGACCTAATCTGTTAAGCAGACAGCTTAATGGGTTAAGGGCAAGGCAAAACAGCAACAATGACAGAGTCACTCTGGAATATCCCCCTTTGGGTTTTTATCCCTGGAATAATAATTTGTCCTTTATGATGGCTTAACTGCAAAGCTGTTTGCCACTGGTTCATGGTTGCTGTGATGTTTATCAGTGTAAGATGTATCTTATAAATTTTTAAGCAATCTTTTATCCGTGAATGTGGGATACTGTCAAATGCTTTTTTGCAATCAATCCATGCCATACTTAGAATTTACCCCTTTTTGCAGTTCTCAACTATGACTTTAACAAGAAATTATCCTTTGTTTCATATGACTTTCTTTTATTGTCGTTTTGTTCTATTGCCACAATTGAGTTTTCTTCTAAATGATTATAAACTCTGTCGGCATCAATTATGGTGTATACTTCATACGTCGTTGGAAGACAAGTTATTGGTGTATACTTTTTAGGGTAGCTTGCAGGTTATCTTTTAAGTAGGAGCATTGTTTTTTCTTGTTGTTAGCCAGTTTGATGTCTGTTTAAGGTGTGTACATAAATAGTTCTTACTCATGGCTAAATTTTCGAGCAAAGATGTTAATACTTTTAACCAGAAGTTAGGTACTGCATCTGGGCCTGGGATTTTCCACTTAGAGGCCTTTCTTAACTTTGTCTCAATCTCTCTGGCTGTTACTTCATCTCATTTCATATCCTGTACCTCTGAACTTCTTATTCTTTCTCTTACTTCTTTTATCCATTTAACATCTTTATTATGTTCCACAGGATCTTCATAAATACTTCTCCAAAATGTATGCATTTCTTCTTTTTTGGTGGTCTTTCAATTCCTTTTACCTTGTTTCCCAATTCTCTATAAAACTTTTTGGGTCATCAATAAATTGCTTATTTTGTAATTTTCCTTTATATTTATCTGTGTATCTTCTAAGTTTTTCTGCCTGTACCGATATTTTTAGTTTATTATTTGCGATAGTGCATGATAAATCCTGATTCATTATAATACTGCACATTGCTTTTATCACATCTATCTTTCTGAGTAGTTTTGTTGATCTATTCCCTCTTCTATACTCTTCTAAAAGAGACACTTCTTGTCTTAATTGATTTATAATTTTCTCTATTCAATACTTCCATGGTGGTATTCGATTTCTCCCCTTCCTTTCCGTTACTACCCTGTGTTCTTGTGGTAGAATTTTATCTGTTATTAATTTAACTGCACAGTAATATATCCTGTTTACTTCTGTTATATTACATGGATCTCTATGGACAGTCCTAATTACTGTGTTCATTTGTTTTATCAAACTTTTAACTTTTTGGGTTTTACTTACCTTCTGCAGTCTATGACTTTCATTGATCTTAATATGTCTATCTATCTCTATTAAATCAAGCAAGTCTTCTCTTAGTTCATTTTCTTATAAGCTGAGGGCACATTTTTTGTTCTCCATTTTCTGTGGGAATTCTATAGAAAGATCTATAGCATCTTCCTGTGACACATTCTCTTCAATTTCATCCTGTGTCATCCATTGCTCTGTCGTATGGGAACTCACTGGCCTATCACTCCTCAACATTAACTGTGTCACAGTTTCCTGTTCTTTCCCTTGCTGTCCGGCTACAAGTGAATATTTATACTGGTTTCCTATGGAAGGCTCCAAAATATATTCATATGGCAACTGACCAGTTGCTTCCCATTTCACTGGTTTCTCCTTAATTTGGATGTCTATTGCTCTATCTTGCTGTGGTGCTTTCTGAGCTAGATTTTCTACACTGAATCCTTCACTTCACAGGTACTCCATAGCTTCAGTTTCTATTTATTTAAATTCTCCAGTATTCATCTTTTTTTCTACTTTTCCTATTTGTTTTCTTATTTTTTGTATTGTAAAGTTTACCATGTCTGGCTTCCTTTGCCTGTACTTCTCTTCAAATATATTTGGTGCTACTCTTTTTGTATTGATTAGTTTTGTTTTCTCCTTTGCATAAATATTACATCACATTAAATCTCTTTCTTTCCCATGTCCATATTTCTTATTCAAATGTCTCCTGATCTTCCTGTTTCTCCTTACTTTGGGGACTCGTTCCATCGTGCTATGATGTAACCTGTGTTAGACCTTCTAAACCAAATCCTTCACTTTGCAGGCATTCCATAACTTCAATGTCTATTTTTTTAACTTCTACTTTACTAATCTTCTTTTCTACATTCCCTCTTTGTGATATTATTTTTTATTCTGAAATTTTCTATATCTGGATGGCTTTGCCTGTACTTCTCTTTGAATATCTTTGGAGCTGCTTTTTTGTATGGATTAATTTGGCTTTTGACTTTGCATAAATACTGCACCATATCAAATCTCTCTTTCCTTCCCATGTCTGTATTTCTTTTTTATACTTTTCAAAAATCTCTAGGTTATGATGTTTATATTTTTGCCCTTCCTCAGATGCTTTCTTTTCCAAACAGATCAAAGTTTCTTGGTCTATATAATGTTTTTCACAAATCTGCTGTATTAATAAACACAAATTTTTATTTGAAGTTTCTGACAGTTTTTCTTGTGGAAGTATTTTTCTTTCCTCTAATTTCTCTTAATCTTTTTGTATATCTCGTGTCTGGAAATTCTGGGTTTTTTGCATAATAGTAACAATGCATAATTTATTTCTTATTCTCAATAATCCACTCTATCATCTTTATGGCTCTTCTTTGGCCTATCAGTTTTTGTGATTTTTGTGGACTGCTACTTTCTCCTACACCAGGGGGGGCATCCTCCCCTGGACCTTGGCCTATCCCCATTGTAGGAATGTTTCCATATTTTGAGGATTCTACACTGTCATTTTTCCAGTCCTGGCACTTTTATGCTGGGTCTTGTTCACCCAGCTATTATTTTAAATTTTTGACCTTCTGTCCATAAGATATGATGTATTTTATTTATTTAACATTTGTTTACCAGGAAAGTCTGACTTGGAACAAAGGCAATTTTCAGTGGAGGCCAGGGGAGAAACACTCCAGATGCATGTCTTTGTAATGTGGGAGGAAGCTGGAGCATCCAGAGAAGACAGACACGGATGCAGGGAGAACAAGCAGACTCTGCATAGAAGGCACCCCAGCCGAGAATCGAACCAGAGAACCTCTTGCTGTGAGGTGACAATGCAACTGCTGATATATATATATATATATATATATATATATATATATATATATAAAACTTAAAATACTGAAAACTCAAATTCCTGAAAACACACACAGGATACCAACAATCACTATATTCCAGCACAAGTACATACAGAAACAAATAAAACACAAACTACATTACTGTTCTCCAAGTTTAAGTAGGGGGGGTCTGCACCCCCCCTGCACCCCCATGTGGGGGGCTGTGCCTCCCCACACCCCCTGCTACTTAAATATATCACCCCCAAGATTGCACTTAGTGTAGTGAAGTGCAGTCTCGGAGTTGATATATTTAAATAGCAGGGGGGTGTGGGGGGTGCAGGGGGGTTTGCCCCCTTGCATATAGTTGAAGGGTAATATGTTTCTGTATGTACTTCTGCTGGAATATAGTGAGTGCTGGTATCCTGTGTGTTTTCAGGATTTTGAGTTTTCAGTATTTTCAACTTTCAGGATTTTGGTCTCAAGATTTTGGTCTTCAGGATTTTGGGCTTTCAGGATATATATATATATATATATATATATATATATATATATATATATATATGTGTGTGTGTGTGTGTGTGTGTGTGTACATATATATATATATATATATATATATATATATATATATATATAAAATAATAATAATACAGTCTCTATATTAGTGTGATCTTGGTGAGATTTTGTCAAAAAAACAGGGTCCACAGTGGAATATTTAGGCAATGGAGCAGGGGCAAGTGCTGCCCTTTTTTTAAAGCTCTTTGGAACTCTATTAAAAAAAATGCACAGCACCATTATTTTGTTTTAATCAGAAAATGTGCCGCCAGAATGGTACATTTTTGCCTCTCAGCTTGCAAACTTTTTTTCCTATGAAAGATGCTTCGGAAATGCGATTGGAAGTTGATTTCAGGTGATCTATATGACGATCCTGAACTGCTCCTCCTACTGCATCAGGTGAGCGTGATAGGTACAAGCCACTATTTGCATTGGTGAGAAAGGGAAGGAAGGTTTGATAACCCGTGTGCTTTTCACAATTTTACTATGAGAAGTAATAGTAGGTGTATCAGAATTGTAATACTGCCTCTGATATATTATATGTGCTGTGTACATTTATGAGAAATTAAACACTGTTTATAAGCCTACTTATAACATTATACTTAGTATCAATGATGTTTTGAATATTTCAAACTATGGGTGACATGCAGAAGTTCTTTTCAGTATGGGTAAAACTCTCCCTTTTCATATGTGCATATCATGTACTGTTTTGGAGTGACAGCAGTTATAAATAAGCTTAAAGACAAGGTACATTGTAGTTCTAAAACAGTAAAATGTGGTGCAGTTTTGATGTGCTATAGACAGTGTGTGTATTTGTGCATTTATGACTTTCAAAAGTACTTCAACTTAATCATGCATAAAACATAAGTGATACCATCTTTGTAAGCAATCTCTTACAGAGCAGTTGTGAAATACCTATAATTTCTTATAGATGTGTGATTTGATGTGTACATTTTATTTGTTTCTACTGTGCTTTCTGTATGTGCAGATAAATGATGTGCAATGATCAGGGATGTGATGTAGTCTCCATGTTTGAAAAAGGGCATGGCCTCCTGCCCCCTTGGCATGCTAGTTGTTTAAATATTCATATCCCAGAGCTGTCCGGACTTGGATAAAGGAAGTACTAGTTTTCTAGCAAAACCCAGCATAATCTTTTATCTAAAAATTTTGGGAAACTTTAAGTAGGAATGTTAATCAGCAGAGGTAATATAGGTGGGGGAGTTTGGGTGTGCCTGAAATGCCAGCGATTTAAAAGTAGTTTAAGTAGTTTTGATTTTAGCTATTTTTCACTTTATATTACTGCAAAGTACTCATGTTATATTACTGAATTACATTAGAAGCCACACATTATAATTTCAACAAGCTGTATAACATTTGTAATGCCAGGATGAGTTAAAATGTGCCTTAATGTGTTTGAAGGTATCAAGATCTTAACAAGCATTTAGCAGGTTGCCCCCCCCCACCGTGAATAGGACTGATATTCATTTTCGTGTAAAACATTTTTTTTTTTTTTTTTAGTTTTTTGGCTCTGATACATTGTGACTTGGTGTTATACTTGGGATTAAGTCATACACCCACATGCATTTTTATAAAGGGTCAAAAGAATTGTAATATTTGGCAACATGGACGATTGGTATTTGACACAGAGGAGTAAGTCTGTGAGCTGTTAATGACTTGTTTCCTGTAGTCTAGTCTAGGAATGGAATCCCTCAAACTATATTTCACTTAAGCAAATTGTGCCCCTCAGGCTGAGTCTGAAAAAAATTCCATGTAGCTCAATGGTCAAGTCCAGTAAACTAACCAATAGGTAGTATTTCCATAATAGCTAAAGAATAGTTTATAGAAAGCTAAAAAATGTAATGCAGAGAGGACTTGTGCTATTTTAAGGCATTCACTTTGTATTAGGCTACTTAGGCACATATTAAAATATCCATATTTTTGTTAATATTTTAAGAACCAACCAACTTCAAAAAGTAAATGCAGGGCACATTGTCAGATATCAAAACATCAGCTAAATCTCCCATTAAAACTTTTACCTGAATTACCACCTCTGAGAAAAGTGCAATTTCCACAATGTGACAAATTTGGATTTGGGCTGCTCAACTCAACAAATGCAGATGTGTTTGGTATTTTACCAGCCATGTTATATGAATGATACATATATGTTTATTTACAAGCAAAGAAATGTTTTCCTTTTTTAGGTATACTTTTTTAATACATCTGCATATATGTAGCTTCATTATTGGAATTCACACTAGATGTTTCTTAAGACTATAAATACTCCAGCATATTTATTAAATACTTTGAAGCAGAGCAGGTGTTTGGTGGATGTTCAGGCTCATACGCATAATACCACAAATAACTCCCGGCACATGACATTCACCTGCCTCATTCTGTCCAGAAAGCCAGCACAGACCTGGACCCCTCTACCTCTCCAATGCTTTAGTTTCTTAGGTGAGAGTTATTAGCTTTGCCTGATTCTGAACATCTAGTCTCCCAAAGGCTCTACTTTTAGGTGACCTTGACTGTATCCTAAATTTTGTTTCACTAACTCTGCTCAATCCTGGCACCATTCCTCTTTCATTCTGTTATTTACCACAGTATGCTTAGCTCCCCTCTCTCATGGCTCCAAGTCTTACCATCTCTAGGGTGCTCCCCAGAGGTACTCTGCATATTTGCCAGATTCATTTTCATAATGCATCTTAGTCACTCTGGTTTCCCCTAATACCCCTCCTTGTCCTTGCCATCTTTCTGTCCTAACCTGTTTTTTTTCACTTTGCCTCTCCATACATCACTTTCACACATTATCTGTAAGCTTGTACCCCATTCATACCTGCCCATACTGGCACATAAGTGCCTCAATAGAGGTCATGGGACAAGATTATCATATTAATAGCATCTGCTGTAGCCAGTACTAAACTGAATTGACTTACACATTTATCAAGTATAGAGCTTTAAACAGTAACTGCCCCAATTATTTGATATAGTTTTCTATTAATATGGGTAAAGTTTTAAGTCCACATATTTTGTTCCTCTTTCTGCTGATGCAGGCAAAACAACCTGATGTTCCAACTCCCTATCAGGAGTATTGTAGATTGGGTGGTGCTATTGAAACCTTGCTTGTTTCCTAAACTAAACAAATTCTTCAGTACACCAGACAGACTTTCCTAAACTAAACAAATTCTTTAGTACACCAGACAGACTACTTTTAACATCATAAATCAATACCAAGCAAACATAGCCAAGCAAGTTTAGACTCGACTGCTCTGCTAGAAGGATCTTTCATTCTTATCAGTTTCTGACATTCATGCACTAGTACCTTTACTACTAGCACAAACCAGCAAAGGAATAAACCCCTGCCTTGTACCCCTCCCAATATTTTACTAACCTGAATACCCATTGATAACTACTGCCATCAGAGACTGCAGTGTGTACAGTACCTTCACCTGTTTTTGTAAAACATATAGCTAATCCACGTCCTTTAGATGCACAACTTAAAAATCCCAACTAGTTTTATCAAATTAATGTTTTGAAGTGGAACAGAACCATAGTTGCTCTGTCCAAGTGTTGTCACTCACAAGCCACTAAATAATGCAACAGGAGTCCCCAATGGTCCTCACATCACCTACTCAGAAAAACTCCTTAATTTTCCTTTACTTATATCTTACCTATAATTTTTCCAGTCTAGCAGATAGGACATGCAATTAAAGCTTTACATACATGTTTATCAAAGAAATTGGATAGTAGTCAATGGTCTTATCCCCTCCCTTTCTTTCCCTTCAGAAGGATTACTGGGGGTACTTCTTTCCATGAGGGTGGAAGAGTTCTTTCTTAAAGATGACATTTTAACAACAACAAAAATCCTCCTAAACTGACAACCTACCAGCTTGTAAAAATCAACTGAAAATATATCCTTTCCTCTTGCCTTGCCTTTTCCCATTTTTCCCTAAATCTGTATCTCTTCTCTCTTTCCTGTGCCATGCAGCACATCAGGCAACGAGCACTCTTCAGCACTCATTGTTTCTATAGTGGTTACAGGTTTTATGGGCTAAGGTTGCTAGCCCAAGGTCCAACCCTCCTCAGAGGGCAAACTACACACTTGCATGCATGCACTCACACCTAGGGGCAATGTAGAGTGTCCAATCCCCCTCCTGCATGTCTTTGGAATGTGGGAGAAAACCAGAGCACCCAGAAAAAACCCATGCAAATGGAAGGAGTATATGCTGACTCCGCACAGAAGGCACCCCAGACGTGGATCAAACTGGAGAACCTCTTGCTGTGAGGCAACAACGCTAACAGTTGCACCACTGTGACTATCTGTATCAGAAAATCTCTTTGAGACTGATACAACATGATACCCTCTCAGAGCAAATCAAATTTTTACCTCCATCTGGAGTTCTTGTACTGCTTACTTCCAGTGATAGACATTTGTAAACGTCTCTCTGAACAGTACAAGTTTTTGCTGCATTTTCCTTTCTTATTCTAATTTACTCTACTTGCATCATTATTTACTGACATTTAAGTTGAATGCTGTGAGTTTGTGATCTATCTTGCTTAATGTTGACTATAAAACACACCTTCCCTACAGCTATGAACAGATTCTTTCTCAGTCTACTTCTTTTAAACTTTAAAAAAGCTGCCTTACTCTGTGTACCAGCAAAGTCTATCAATAATACAGCCTGTAGTCCTCTGCTTCCTCTAAACATCATGCAACTCGGCTCCAGCTCTAATTCTTTTCTTTCTGTGTCTATATTCCTCTTACTCCCATCGTACATACCTTCCACCCTGAATTCCAACCATCCTGCCAACACCAGACACCCATGACTGCATTCAATAGACAATGTCCTTTTCAGGTAGTGCAAAATAACATATGTTACTCAGCTGGTTAGAAAATAAAAAGAAAATGGTGTCCATCTGTAAGCTGGTATTTGGTGTAGAGAAGGCACAGAAACAGGGCTTCCACGTAAAGTAAACAATTGTACAGCGGTAACAGATGACATGTAAAATCCACTTGAAGCAAAAAAATCCCTCCACTCAGCTCAATATAAAACACATTCCACTACTGATACAACAGAGGGGTAAACTAGCCTTCAAAATGGCCCACACAAAAAATATCTAAGAAGGTGAAATAACTGCACTCATTTTCAGTCACCCTTAACCAGGTATGTAACAATCATTTATCAAACATAAAACCTATGGAAAATCTGAACTGCGATAACATTTGTAACATTCATGACACACGATCACACATGACAAACTGTTTGCAGTTACTCCATTTCTTCTTTCCCTTTATTGTACATTGAATTTATTACTTGCAGTAAGGTATAGGGAAGCTGCATAACTGCAACATGACTAAAAACAGCAGAAAACCTAGGACACAAAGAAGCTTACCAATAAGAGAGAGTGTAATTCCATGCTTTGTGGTTCAGGGAGCATGTTGATATAATCCCTGCATTTCCCTTTTTGTCTGCTTGTATAAGTATAACATTTTAATGAAATGAGTGACTATGTAATCGGGTTGCTTACATGATACATGGGCTAGAACTTAACAAGTACTACCAAGCCCAACTTATTTCAGAAATTTAATTTATTGGTTAATTGGAGATTACAATGGGTGGGGACCATGCACATGTTTGCTGCAACTGATTCATTCTTTCCCTGTATTACCGGAAATACTTCCTCTTGTTCTGGTGTAAAATCATACAGAATTTTCCATCTGGAGGCAATAGCATTCTTGATTATCAGTGCCAGCTGCTCCAACTCTCCTTGCAAAGTCCTTTTTTTGCTGTGGAATACTTAAGGTAATCCAGATGTTTTATGAAAATAGAAGAGGCACTTTTATGGGAAATAGATATAAATTTAATTAATATAGACCATGCCATCCTGAAATGGAAGATAGTACAAAAACTGGACTTAGAATCTATGTTAAGGTAATTACAAACTATGCCAGCTGAACTAGGGATATAGTCTTGCTTGAAACTGTGCATTGACCCCAGTGCCTATGATGAATAAACATGGGCATTTTTGAAGGATACAGGGGGACATTGTTTATCCCCCGTATAAAAGCCGAGGTGGTACAGCTGTAGCGTTGTTGCCTCACAGCAAGAGGTTCTTCTGTTCGATTCTCGGCTGGAGCGTCTTCTGTGTGGAGTTTGCATGTCCTCCTCGCGGTCGAGTAGCCTCCGAAAGACATGCATGAATGGGCATGCCTTCACTGAAGGTTGGGTGTTGGGCTGGCAACTCAGCACCATAAAAAAAAAATCTACTGCCAATCATTAGCGGACCGGAGTTCCACTGTGGCGACCCCTAACCGGGAAAAGCCGAAAAGACCAGCAACATAATGTCCAGGTTTCTTTTCACAACCTTTGTACTTGCTTCATATTTATTACATCCCATGTGCCTCCAGCTCAGAAGACAACAGCTACATATGACTATGTGCTGTCTTAATTTTGCTGGTGATTGTAATTAGAGATGATTTTCAAACAGGAGATATGGGATAGATAGAACTTCCAACTCATTAATTTGCCAAAAGAAGGATTTATACAGGGCCTCCCTTAGTTGTAATTATCTCCAAAGATTTGTTTTGCTTAAATTATATTTATGTTGTAGGAAGGAGAATGAAGTCACAAGTCTTGATCCCAATAAAATGATGGAGGACAGGCAATGATAAAACAAGTTTATTGCACCATTCATTCCACCACACACTAGTTACTACATTTGTGAGACCCAGAAAGTTCCAGAATGGAATCAAAGATTCCTGGAAGTCTAAGAGGTCTAAAAGTTTAGCTAACACTTCAGAGTTTTCTGACTGCTTTCCAGAGAACAACATCACTTCAGCTGCTAAAGTAAACCTTTAGGCTACCAAAGCAGGCAAGTGTGGAAAAGGACCTTTAGTAAACATGCTTATAACCTACTTCAGACGCTTCTACTAACGTAGTGCAATCTAGGTACCTGATGAGCAGTAAGTGCCTCTGTGTGTGTTCCCTTGTTAAGCATCCCACAATTACCTTAGTTACATGATGCCATCACAGTTATTCACCTTACAATGCTTCCCACCCAGTGCGAAATCACTGCTTAGCCTCTTTCATTTCCTCAGCTAGAATCGTAAGGTAAGCAGTACAGGAAAAACTTAAATTATAAGAACTTACAGTGTTTTGTAAGTGTTGTACTATGACTATTTTGGATTTTTTGGTTTACAGTTTGCACCAGCAGCCCCTGCTGCTACTGCTATTGTTTTCTTACAGCCTCCTACGACTGTCATCTAGATAAGTAAAATGCTGCTAACAGTATGTGGGTAACTTGAGTGGTTGTTGAGGTATTCTAAGTTGTTTGCAAAATATTACACACTTATAGTTACTATGTTTACTCAAAACTTAATAGTTACTATGTTTACTCAACTTATAAAATCCACTTTAAGACCTACAACCTAAAGAATACTACAACTGTAAAAATAATTTGTACTGAACGGTTTTCCATTTACACTTCTTTAATAACCCCTATAATTCCAGAGATATGAACATTTGTTGGAAATGTTATGACATAATTTGATTTTATTAAAAAGCTTAGGCTCCTCCATTGGAAGTTACAGTGCAAACTTCCAGAGCTCCATTTGAGGGAGTGAGTTCTATGTCTATTTTGGATGTTTTCACAGCATACTCACCCTGGCCCTGCTGTGCTTTTAAACCAGAGGCTCTTAAGTTGATTGTTCCTTATAAATTTGACTTGAGAAGGTCCTCACAGCTGTATCTCATCTGATTATAGTGGTGAACGCTACAAGACCCTACTAGGAAAGCCCTCACTTTAGAAAGATAAAACTGTAGTAACCGTAACATTCATATTTTTCCCATTCAGTATTTACCTAATGCAGTATCTAAAGTGTGAACCTCACCTTTTCCAGCTTACACAGGAAGTGGTTCTACCACCAAACTCTTTTTACATTTGAGTCCAATCCACTACACATGAAGTGCGTTCCAGAATATGCCTGCCTGAAATGGATTGTGACTGCTTTGCTGTTTTGAGTGAGAGAGGAACAGTTGGTCATTGCTGCTCTGCTGTGGAATCACTCCTGTCATTGTTTTCTTGTTCAGCAGACTACTGTCAAAGCAAAACACTTGGGGATTAAATGAGAAGTGTCCTGGCCTTTTTTCTGACTACTGTGTATATTTGTGCAATGCACAGGAGAGAAGGAAGAGATTCTCTTAAGGCCCTTTTTACATCTGGGATCAGACTAGCTGAATAAATTTCACTGAGGCAGCACTATCAGCTTATTATACTAGCCACTCCTGTATAATTTTGGTGGTTACTCTACTAGTTAGCAAGAACTAAGTAAGGCTCATCTATCAGGCAGCCAGCTACAAGTAAGACACATTTTCTCCTGCTGGTTTAACTAGTTTCAATACACTTACATTACTCATAGCTGGGTTGTCTGTTTTTTTAAATCTATTCTGCTTTTTTCTGTTTTGGATTTTTACTGATGTTACTGGGTTGACTTTTCACTTTTGCTTTTTTGCCCTTAAACTACATCTTGATGAGACACCTGTTACAATAATGTTTTCTGGTGGTGTACCTTTTTCACTTTTACTGTTTATAGTGAGTATAGTAGCCATTTCACTATATTTGCTACTTAACAGAATTGCTACTGTTTCCTGCCATTGAATTGATGCCTGCTGTTAAATGGATTTGCTTTTGTATAACGTTTCTATATTGTACCATCTTGCACTTTTCCTATTCTGATTATTATCTTGGTTATTTGATATTTCACTGTTGTGCACTGTTTGGTTGTACTGTTCTGCTAGCACACTTTTGTATCTAGACTGTTATTCCTTTCAAGACTGCTGTTGCTGTAGGAAATGGCTGTCTTGTCTACACTGTTTTCATGCTCAAGAGTTTGCCTCTTAAGCAATGTCGGGTTTAATTCTGTGCCTCCAAGCGATCATTGTTATTCATAGCTGTTTATGGCATTAGCTCCTTCATTGTGCCTACCTAATTATTACTTAATCTGTCCTATATTTTCGTAACTAACCTTACAAACTAAGTCAAACCATACCACTGGAGCCACTTACTACTGATTTAGAGTCTACAATTAACCACCACACCAAGCTTAACTCTTTCCTTATATACCTAACTTTACTATTATTACCTCAGACACTAAACTTTAAGCTGTATATTTCTTCATGGTTATCTTCTATTAGTAACAGTCACTTCACTCCTATAGCTGTTTAAACTTAGCCTGCTGTTTATCAATCCATGAACTTATCAGGACCATAACTTAACTAAATGTATTACATGCCTATCCCCATTGTTTCTTTGTTTAATTTAATTGCAGATAGTCATTATTGACCTTAAGCATTGCAGAGCCCATAAGCCCATATTTATATTTATTTTCCCCTTATAATCATCTAACTTATTTGAAGATTGACACTGAACAAGAATTTATGACATAAACAGGTATGCTATTCCACAATTTAGGAATCCTGAGTTATAAATTTATCTCTTCTCTTTGCTCAATTCTGTTTTTTTAGATATTCTACAACTTTATTAAACCAATTGCTTGCTTAAGATCAAAACTTCCTTGTAATGTAGTCGTAAAACGTTTCCCCTGATTACTCTACATGAAATGCCGAAAACATCCAAATACTTCAATCTCTCAATGTACATCCACATATTTATTTTGTTTATTCTTTTTGGAAATGTTCTCTAACCTATTTCTAAATTTGCTATGTCAATAATACATTACAAAACAACAAATTATATTCTATCATGGGTCTGATAATAGTTATAAATACATTCTTTAATACCATTTAATTTCTAGTTTCCATTATACCATGTAGTAGGCCAGATTGTATTAAAGACTTAAAGGTCGGATTAATAAATGCCAAAAGTAAAAGCGCACAATCTGTATTCAAGAACATCCCTAGCACATTTTTTTTGTGCTTTCTAGTCATTACTTTTAAACTACAACATTCCTTTGCACAAGGGCCTCTGGCTAACAGGAACTTCCTAGTTTAATTATGAAATGAATGAATGAATGAATAAATGAATTTATTTAAAACATGGTGAAAAAAACAGCATATCCTCTTATGTATCCTTATTTAAGAAAAGCATGCAGAGAAGAACATTAATTGTGTGTTTGAGACTAACATATCCATAGCCTAATACCTAAATAATAAATAATACAACCATAGCTAAATAATAAACCCATAGCCTAATGTGCTACATGGGTAAAATTTGTGTGCAATATGTCATTGTTGTTTTACATAAATTCTCTTAATACCTCACTTCATATGTCTTTATCTGCACTAGGAAAACCGTGACCTGTAAGTTTATGGTATATATTGGTGGTGGGTAAGTTTACATGTGTGCCTCTTATTTATTACAGTACTGTTTTTTGCATATCCTTGTATTTCTATTGAGTCTATTCCTGCTGTTGTAGTTGTTGTGCTTCTGATGTAAATAGAGCTTTCAAATTTGTTTTACTTTATTGTATCTTTTTTTATTTTTATTTATTTAATTTAAGTTTTTTATTAATTTAATCTGTCTTCCTTCTGTAAACTGTCATTCTTATGGTATGAGGCTGAGTATTGAAATTTTGTGCAGTGATACACACGTTTTCCTCCTATGCTCTTCTGTAAGACAATAAAATTTACTTTGACTTTGAACATCTGCCCCATACAGCTGGGAGTACTTGGGGACATGGAAATATTAGCAAAATGTAAGGCAAATATATTGATGTGACAATATGACAACTGTGAACAGAGGTAATCCAAAAGCTCGAGTCAGGTCTGGTATCACACCTGTGACCCAGGGGTGACAGGATTAGCAAGAAACAGAGTACAAAGCATTAGTCCAGGTAAAATCACTTTAGCTAGCAGATCTAGGGGACTCTTTTGCTGATATCTTCTCTTTGGGAGGAATAAAGATGCCTTGTTGGACTTTTTTAGTTTATTCAGTTAAGTATGTAGATGGATGAGTGTTCTTGTTCTAATACATTACATTCAACAAGGTCAGTTATTTAAAGACAGTTACAGATAATGGTAGGAGGGTCCGGGGAGCTGACTGGAACAAAATCTACTACCAAATCCACAACAACATCATGTGCAAATGAATGTATATTGCTGTCTTTCCACACATGATGTCAGAACTTCTTCAGGTGATCTTTCCACAACCATCAAACCCAGTGTCCCTCTTTCCCACTCCCACCCCGGTACTCAGCTAACAAGACTTGGCCCCCCCTTTGCAAATTCCTGGATCTGACACTGGTCCACCCCTTGAAGATACTCACCAAGACTTGAGGATGAATTCAATTTCAGCACTACTACTCTCTTATGCTTGGTGCTTATCATCTCTCTATTTAGACCCCTCCCCATTCTCTGTGTGGAGATGTCCATGTCCTCCCAGTATCTGTATGTGTTTCTACTCGGCAATCCAGATTCCTCATGAATACCTATATACACATTGGCTACACTAAGTTGTCTATATATATATATGTTGTAATTACACTTGTCCTTGTGGCCCTGTCTATAGATGAAAAGGGTCTGAGATTAAATTAGAAAAAAAAAAAAAAAAATATATATATATATATATATATATATGTATATGTGTGTGTATATATATATATATATATATATATATATATATATATATATATATGTGTGTGTGTGTGTGTGTGTGTATATGTATGTATATATATATATATATATATATATATATATATATATATATGGGTCTACTTCAAAACAATGAATTCCCATATGCCCAAATCCAAAATCATCAAGACGACATCACCAAACTTGCAAAACACTGACACAACATATTACCAAAGTTTTTTACATGGAAAATCAACAGTTGGCCCAACATAGAACAAAAGGAATCATGTCAAACCCACCCTATGCCCCCACACCACCCAAACGAGGGACTGTAACCCCCCCCACTAACTAAATATACCATCTCTGGGATTGCACTATGGTGGGGAAAGGGGCAAATTTACCAATGCTGGACAACTGTTCATTTTCTCTGTAAACAAAACATTGGTAATACGTGGTGTCAGTATTTTGCAACTTTGGTGATGTCATCTTGTTCATTTAGGATTTGGGTAAGTGGGGATTTGATCATCTCAAGTAGACTCATATATACCTATATATATATATATATATATATATATATATATATATATATATATATAAATATTAGGCACCCAGTTCTAGTTCTTTAAATAAATGATAACTTCAAGGCTTCGCACCAGAATAATGCTTGATTTCTTTTGTTTCAGCATTTTCAAAACTACCAGTGGAAGGGGTTAAATCAGGTAGTCATTGCAGCATCTCTGATTCCTAGTTGTATTAATTCCAGTGGCCTGCACAGGTCCATCAGGAGAATGCTCCTGAATGCAGAGTGCTCCATCTGGAACTCTGAAGTATGTATGGGAAGGTCATTAAGATACACAGAAGTTGTGGTTATCAAACTTTGATTGTTTGATGCTGGAATCTCTCCACATCTGGAGGCATAGTCACCTCCTCATGGATTCGTGAAATCTATGGTGACCCTTTCATTTTGAGTTATGCTCCAAACCTCTGTCCTTCTCTGGGTAGATGTGCGGTTATGGTCATCCATTCATCAGAAGGCAATGATCTCATTATTAGTTCCTCTGCAATGCCTTAGGCCCACAGTGGACCTAAAGTATGTCTTGTCAAAGAAATTAAATGTGTGGCTGTAGGCAATGACTTTAAAATACATTGCCGGACACTCGTGATGACATGAAACAAAATGCTGCCTTTATTAATGACAACCTGTGACATTTCTTACCTAGTTTTGTAATGTTTAGAACCTGACTGTCCATTGATGAGCTCAGGCAAACTACTTATCTTTTAGCAGACTCACAATAAATATGATGGCATTCTGAATGCTACTGGCTTTTTTTTGCCGTAAAACAGTGTCACGTTCACAATCAGAGATATCAGACTTCAGCTTCATTTTTAAAATTCTAATGGCTTGTTGGCAAGCTTCTTTAAATGTCTGCATAAACCCATCCTATAATGATTTGTTACAGTATTTCTGCAAACTTGGAGCCACTCACAGTTTTTACAATGATCCTGCATGCCTTCTATTGAGTTGCTGTGCCCAACTTTTGTAGATACGTACTGCATAATGGAAGTTATCATTTATTTATTAATTTATTTGCAGTTTGTTTTCCAGGACAGTCCATTGGGCCAAAAGGAGCCCATTTTTAATGGAGTCCTGGGGAGAAAAGCTCCAGAAAAATACAAATACACAGTAAAGAAAAAGTACAAATCTTTAGTATACATTTCTAATAAACATTATGGTGATGATAAAGAGCAAATCAAAGCAATTTTGAATTAAAGAATTGCATCAGATTTATTTATTTTTTAATTGTAGCATAAGGTAATTATTAGTCGTTGGTCATATACATCCCTAGTGATGGAGAAACTGAGGAAGCAGTGGTAGGCACAAGTGGGTATGAAAATCTAGGAAGAACATGTAGTCAGGATTAGGTAGGATGGGAACAAGATCATTTCCATTATGAAGTAAGGTGCGAATGCAGTGAGGTTTTGAACAAGGAGAGACTGTTAGTGGTGCGGATGGGAGAAGGGAGATAGTTCTAAAGGCGAGCTAGAGAGATAGACATGAGGTGGTTCCCAGCTGGACGTGTGGGTTTGTGCAATTTAATAAGGTTTTGACAATTTGATCTCAGGAGTTGATCTGGTTTGTGCATTTCAAAGGTGTTTGCTAGGGAGGGGCAGAGAGATGGGTTATGAATGGGTTTAAATGCTTGGATGAGTTGGGTATAAGTTAGGAAGTTAGGTAGCTCAAGCCAACCTAATTGGTGGTGGGAAGAGGCTCTGTGACTTGCGGCAAACTTGGATATTTTGTTATAGCAATATGAAAGTTTTTATTTGAGGGAAGATTGCAGGTTGGTGAGGATAGTTGCTCCATATAAAAGGGAAGGGATAAGATATGTATTGGCTAGTGTAATCCTGGTGGAGGGAGAGATAAAGTGACTGTTACAGTAAAGCGTGCCTAGTTTTTTGTGGGTTTTTTTGATTCAAGATTCACATTTTTACTACTATATAATACACTCTCATGTTTCCTATATACGTACGTACCATCCTGACATTTCATAATATCTAACTATTAAGATTGTTTCTTGGTGAATGTTTTGTGAAGCTGTGCACAGAATCAGACTGGTTCATCATCCTAATCCCGATTTTCATATTGAATCTCAGCTGTCAAGGGGAGCTCTTGCTAAACTATACATACGCATGCACAGGTTTTACATATTTTCATTATCATTGTTGTTTTAAGTACTAATTGTTCACCTGTCATTTTTTTGAGAAATGGTTTTGCACTTGTTAATGGTATCAGTGAAATTAGTTCATTATAATTAATAAGAGAAAAAAGACACTCCTGACCCAGAATCTAAATGTCTTTCTTTTTTTTTTGTCTAAGCACCACTTTTCCTGAGGTTCAGGATCTCTGTCATTTATAAACTGCAACTCAGGCATGTAGGCAGGGCCACTCACAGCATGAGCATCAGCCTTGTTCTCATAGATTCATAGGTTATTATTGGGTAAGTGGTCTGGGTGCCCATTGACATGCTTTGCCAATGCAATACATGAAACCTGTAAAAAGGTTCTACTGTGAATCGTTGACTTTTAGAATACCAAAAATAACACCTGAGACACAGAAAGGTAAACAATTTCATTTAAAGATTTTTATGCAGTTTTTCAAGTTCCTCTGTACCACCCCTCCAATGTGTGTGCAGGGGTGGCAAGCCTACCTCACCCCAGAATTTATACAATTCTGCGGTCAGAAAAAGTCAGAAATGGGAGAAATCCGTTAAAGCATGTAAACCATTGGTGGTGCACACTTAGAAATTGTTAGAAATTGCCCCTGCAGTGAATTCGTATGGAAAATGGTGTTTGGCATTCTGTGACTCTACTTTTTCCTGTGAGCAAAAGAATTTCATGGAATTTCACCCTGACCAACTGTAGAGGAGCCCTGAAAATAACTTAGCTGCCACAAAGTTAAGGAGAGATGTACTACAAACTTCAGGGGTCAGTTTGCAAGTATCCATCCTGGTTTTGAATGTGGCTAACACACTGCTTTGTTTCACACAAGGGAAGTTTATTCCATAGGCAGAAAATAGGATGGTTCAGATATCTATAATGCGAGAAGGACCTGTTTAATTTATAATGGAGATTGAGATATTTGCAACACACGCTCCTAGAATTACCAGTTTTCTGAAGGTAAAGGAGGTCTAAGCCAGACAGGGTCTTTCACAGCATGAAAGGCTAGACAAAGATCACTATGCAGGAGCCTGTATAAAGTGAAGGAGAGTTACTGGGCTTTTAATCTATACTAGCAGCTTAAGAAGCTCAGTTCTGTGTTTCATCATCAGGAGACATTGACAGGGACCTATACTTAGCAATAATGTAAAATTAGTTTTGTTTAATGTCACCAGGATTTCCAGGGATTCTACATTGGTACTGTGTTGAATTTGGCATAAGATAATTAGGTTCGAGATGAATTCAGGTAATCCTCTTGGTTCCTGTAAGGTCTGAACAAACCAGAGGCAATAAATCTAGTATAGAAGGAGTGCTATCAGTACAATGAAACCACATTTCAGTAACTACAAAGATATTTATGTGTTTGAGGGTCAGGAAGGCCTCAGGCTTGAGTATTTTTTTTGATTAGGTTAAGTAGTGACATTTAAAAATAAAAAGATAATAAATTGTTATATTAGTATGTCCAGAAAACACAGTTTGGCTAAAATCTATCCCATCCTTTAAAATACTCTCCACAGCTTGAGGCAACAGGTGAGGATGAGTAAATAGACAAACTCAGAGCCTTGCCCTGTGCTGCATCTCAAACTTCACCACAAGTGTCTGGTACAGTACTTATAGTATTCCAGCACTGCATCCTTTCTACTAGATATTCTTCTGACCTCATTTACCCACTCTTGTGAATACTAGCTCAAGGAACACAAAACCCTTCCTCTCTGGGTCATTGTTCTCCTCTCTCCCCTGCAGTGAGCAGCTTAGGACCCTCAAGATGCAGTTTTCAGAAAAGTGTTACAGGTCCCTGGACTTGAACCAGTCCAGTTTTGTAATGGGTGTCACAATATTCAAAATGTTGTAGTTTTAAGATAAAATCTTTTAAAGTACTGGCACAAGTCCAGTGAAATATACACTTCACTGAGACAAAATCAGGGTGGGGCATCTTCTTGCTTTTTATCACTTGTGGCAAAACTTCTGCCTTAAATACAGGGTTAGGTACATTTGGAAGGACTAAACAAGATCTGAGACATTCTTCTGTGGTGTCACCAGAAGAATATTTGTGTCAAAAGCCAGTGTATTTTTTTTTCTAATAGATCCTTTGTTGACCATTTTAGTCCCACTAGGTTAGTAGCATGTTTGCAGGGGAGACTGTATGTGGTATTTGTACTAATAGGGGGAAATTTAATAGGGCATTGAAGAACTTTCCCTACCCTTTCCAATTGGTGTTACAGGATCTTTTACATCCAGCTAAGCTGCCGCCAACTTAATCAGAGGGGATCTCAGTTTAATGTCTCATTGGTAGAATGGCATGTTTGGGAGAGCAGTGCCAAAAATACCAAAAATAACACCTGAGACACAGAAAGATAATTTAATTTCAAGATTTTTATGCAGGTTGACAAGATCCTCTGCACATCCCCTCCGATGTGTATGGGGTTGGCAAGCCTGCCTCACCCCAGAATTTATACATAACAATTCCGCGGTCACTGTCAGTACTGGAAAATTAGCCCAATTGCTTGTTGTGGGAATGGAACCCAAAACCTCCTATACCAAAGGTGAGTGGGCTACCTGATGAACTAGCAAGACTGACAACTGCTCTATAACTGCTTCGACTAACTGTCAAACTATAGCATGACAGTTGAGACAAAAGAGAGAATGTGTCACAGAATACACAGAAAAGAGGCTGGAAAATTCTGCAAAAAATATATGTTTATGGACAAGGTAGCACATAAAGAAGCTGGACAGTGAACTAATTTAGGGGTGATGATAAAAAATGTCTTCTTTGCAAAAGGAGTGGGAGATTAACGCAGGTATGTAGAGAAATGTATCATACAGGCACAAGTGAATCAAAGCAGAAAGGAAGGAAACAAGATGAACAACTGCAAACCACATGCAATTTGCAGCAATTATTTG